>NW_006285791.1:3834583-3836178 GCF_000327345.1 Myotis davidii
GCCCAATCTCCTGGGGAGCAGGCCCAAGCCAGCAGGTGGTCATCCCCTGAGGGGTCCCAGACTGCGAGAGGGCACAGGCCGGGCTGAGGGACCCCTCCCCCCGAGTGCACAATTTTTCGTGCACCAGACCTCTAGTCATAATGCAATATGATGTTGAGTGATAGACACAAATCATAGGACATTACACATAAAATGATTAGATTCATATTAATTATAAAAGTTAAATAAACTAATATACTATTTTATTATATATTGATTGAAATAAAATTTAGGTTAATGATTACTTCTAGATTCAAGAGAAGAAATACAATGGGAAGACACAAGCAGGTGCTTCTAAAGTACTTGCAACTCTTTTAGCTAGCTATTAGGAACACTAATTTTTGTTTTCTTTCAACTGATTAGATACTTTTAGAAAAAAATGTATGCTATGTTTAAAATATAAAAAAGAAATAAATAAAAGATAAAAGAAATATAATAACAGAAATAGATAGTAATAATAGCCATAGAAAATTTTGAGAAATTTAACCTTGAAGTAGAGTGGGGGGGGGAGGTAGGGTTGTTAGAAGAATTGAGCATACATGAAAATTCAATATATCATAATTGGGAAATAATGGAGCACAGAAATGATCCAGGAGAGAAGGAAAAGGAAAAATGGAAGAAAAGAGGTTGCCAAAAGAAGTATCTTTGTAGTATTAAATGGGGGTAGGAATCAGAGTACAAGTAGACGGTGTGGTATTTGTTGGCAGAGACACAACCGATAATGTATGGGAAGAATATATATGAATGTATGGGATTCAGATATAGGTGAATGTCTGATGACAGCTTGAGGCATTATGGATAACTGTTTTCTAGAGTTGTTATATTAGGCTAACTTATTCATTTAAACTTAAAAAGGATGCTATTTATCAGCACAAAGAAAAATATAATTGCTAAGATATGTGGACAATAACATGCCACCTAGATATTGTTTATTATTCCTCTAAGACACTCTAGATGGGAAACCAAGTAATAGTCAAAACAATAATTGTTGCTTTCCAGAAATTAGAATATAGTAATTTGATCAGATCATTTTAATTGCTAATTACATTAAACTTAGATATCCATCCAGTTATTTTCATCTTTAGTGATAATTCTGGCAAAGAAACTGAATGGTAATGTTAAACTCAACATTGCTGAATAAATACTGCCAAATTCTCTAAATCTCATTGACATAAATTTTAGAAAAAAGGGGGGTTCTAATTCTACTTCAAAATATCACTATCAGAATTTGATTTAGAATATCTGCTACCTGCACAGTCTCCTAAAAATTTTAAAATATGGTTATGCCTTGAGACAGATAATATTGTTCTCAGTGCACTTATACTGACAAATTCATAACTCATTCTAAAACACCCTGAGTCAAATCTATCAATAAAGAAAGAGCTCACTAATAGTGAGCAACCTACTGCTGTCATAATACTTGCTGCTTCACTTCTCACTTTGTGTATTTTATACTCCCTATTTTTATAAGATGGACCTGACCTAGATTAAACAGATTTATCAATCTAATAGATACCCGGTAGTAGTCAATAGCAATATTGTTTTCAATTTCTAGC
>NW_006285791.1:3837231-3837850 GCF_000327345.1 Myotis davidii
AGTATAAAGAAATGTATATAGGAATTCAAGTTTCTGAAGACCCCTCAGCAAGTAAATCTCACCAACCAAGTAAAACCTTTCTTTATAGAAACTAAGAAATCTTCTGTTAAAAAAAATACCTTTAATTAGGAGATTTTTTGTTGCTAATTAACCACTTTATTTTCACTTTTCAATTAAGAAGAAAAAATAACCTTCAAAATAGAATGTCTACACTAATCCAAAGTTCATCAAGTCAGGTACAACGTCTTATCATTTATACTTATATATCCACAGAAGTTGATATTTAATAAATAATGGTGAAACTAAATTAAATAGAGGCATCATAAAACTTTATTAATTTCATAGGGAAGACAGCAGATTTTCTTATATGTCACAATATCACAAAAACCCTTGCTATTATACTTATTTCTCTAAGAGCCTTTTTGATCTCAGCTCTCTTTACTTTAGAACTAAAGCAATTTCCATATTTCTGCCCTATATTTTGCTAACTGAAGTACCTAATTTTTTGTTCTAGCTGCCAAATGCTTTAAAAGTGGAGAACTATGTTTTGTATGCAAGATAGGACCTAGCACAGAATGTATCAGGTTGTAAGTGCTCAGTAAAGCTTTATTCAGAAAAG
>NW_006285791.1:3837862-3841503 GCF_000327345.1 Myotis davidii
TTGTTATTTTTCCTAAAGTGGATTCTGATAAAGTCCACCAAGTTCCCTTTTACTAGCAGAAGCATCTGTAGTGTTTCCTGTTCATCCAAAAAATTAAATTCAGCCAAAGAGAACCACCTGCCTGGAGGGCCATTCCCATTCCCACCCCCACCCCAGCTGGGGTAAAATTTGCTTACAGATGCAGACTCCTTGCCCCAAGGCAGAATAAACTCGGTAGAGCAATTCCCCAAATTTATTTATCCTGAGTGTTCTCTCCCAATAAAGCATTCGAACAGAATTTCCGTCTTACTCTCTGTTTCTAAGAAAGCTTATCTGAGGCACTTGGTGCTGTGAGTGGCACTGGAAAGCAGACTCAAAGGATGAGAAGGTCCTCTGGTCTTGCATCACTTGCCAGCTGACTGCCAGGAGTACCCCACCCCTGTGGTAGATGAAGGGAGGAAGTCCCTGGGACTGCAGCAATGCAATTCCAAAGACTCACTTGTTTGAATTGGGATGCAATATAGGTGCCAGTCTCAGGGATTTGAGAAGCATAGAAGAAATAGCAACTATAGAACTGGATGACCATTTCTCAGCATGACTGATTCATTTCATGAAATAACAAGCTTAGGCGGTCAAATTAACCGTTTAAAGCCAAGTGTGAGAGTCAGAGATACTTCACAGAATTTAAATAGATGTTCAAAGTGAACACAGTTGAGCATTAGATGCCACACAGAGAGTGGTGGGCACTCAGGGAAGTCTCCGAAATCAAAGCCACTTTGATAGGGAAGGGGTGGGTCCCATCAATTTGGTTTGAAAAGATCTTGGTAGATGCATTAAAAAATGTTGAATTCTAAGTTCTTTCTGTATCATCTGAATCTCCAAAAATGGCCCACCCCATCTTGTGAGAAGAGAGAGACCCTCTTTCTGCAAGAGAAAGCAAACCTTTCAAATTAGTCCAATACTTACAATAAAATGCTGTACCACCAGGGTTTACCCCCTTCTTTCCTGACCATGATATCATATTTAGGTTCAAAGGTCAGTATCAGTGTACTGGGAAAAAGTCAAGACTACAAATCGAGGAGAAAGAATGTATGTCAAAGGTCCTGGTATTGACTAACATGTACGGGTAAGTGTGCTGGAGATTGGGTTCCATGGCTGCTGGGATATAAAGTTGGATGGAAGAGCTTGTAAATGTTATAAGGATTTAACACACCAAGCAGGGGCTAAGGTGTGTATAATAGATCATGGGACACTTGATACAACTATGCCCAGTGAAAATATCTTTCAAATATGAAAGCAAAATAAATATTTAAAATATACAAAAGATAGAAGAATTCATATGCAGCAGACTCACTCAACAAGAAATGTAAAAGGAAGTCCTTTGGGCAGAAATATGGCATGAAGAGCATCAGACATGGTGACATGGATACATATATAAAATATTTTCTTTGTTTATAAATCTCTTTAAAATATATTTTATTAATAAAAATTAATAACATTGATTATTGGGTAGGGTAGAGTTGCTGCTGTCTATTGCAGGGAGGGATATGTTTGACACCTCATTGACTTCTTTGTACATGATGTCTACTTATAACCCTTAATTGGCACCTACAGCAACAATGACCTATATTGGTTATTAATTTTTCAGTAGTAGCAACACTTAGAATTGATGAGTAATTTAATATGTCTAAACCAGGTATAGAGAGGCCTAATTATAAAAAAATAATCCCCAAACCAGAATAATTAAAATTCAGTCTAAATAAGTAGATTTAACTCTTATCATCAAATAAGTTATGAGAATTACTTGAGTACAAAACTTGTATTTGAACAGAAATAATTAACTGCCTTTATTTCTGTATTAAAATATAAGAACTCTTGAATTCATTGTTATGGGATGTCAGTAAGTTTTAACTAGTTGATGGCAGTGTTGTAATTCTGTATGAAAATGTGATGGTGATAATTTCTGAATAAACTAGTGTATCATTGATTAATAGTATGATACTGGGAAATAGTCTGGAAAATTAGCATGCATCTCTCTATATACTAGGTATATATTCTTAAGGCACAGATGCTAATATTTTATGAAGCAATGTATCATATTGTAGCAAGAATATCTAACTTAGCATATAAACTCAATGATATAGATTTGCCAAAGGACCCTTGCTGTGAAAAGTAATTGAAAATATTGTCAATTCTCTCACTATCACAAGACATGTAATTTCAGACAAATCTCCAATATTTTCACAGTTGCTGCTCCATTCTTTATTCCAGTCATTTAATGAGAGAATTTGACAGTTTTTTTTTCTATTCTGATTCACTGTTTATTTGAATTAGTCACTTAATTCAATTAGTATAAACACACACAAAAACTGTTAGTCTATATATCTTCACATGCTAAAATATTATTGACTAGAAAATAGTAGACTCAATATGAAGCTATTTTTAGACATTAATTTAAAGAATTGAATCAACTGAGTTAAAATACTGGGTCTACTACTCACTCTACCAGTGGTTCTCAACCTGTGGGTCGCGACCCCTTTGGGGGTCAAACGCCCCTTTCACAGGGGTCACCAAAATACATCCTGTATATCAGATATTTACATTATAATTCATAACAGTAGCAAAATTACAGTTATGAAGTAGCAACGAAAATAATTTTATGGATGGGGTCACCACAACATGAGGAACTGTATTAAATGGTTGTGGCAGGGTTGAGAACCACTGCTAGGCAAAGGTACAATTATTTCAATCAATTTGGTACTTATCAAGACACACATGACTTATGTGAATCTTAACCATTATGGTTTTATAAAAAGCTTTATCACCACCAAAAAATCTAGCAATTTTTATCTCTGCATTTTAGCATATAAGGACTATAGGTATAAAATATCACCTTTTAAGTACCCAATTGAATTAATTACTTAGGACTTTGTTATAATTTTATTTGCGCTAAGCACCGTTTGACTCAGTCCTGTCTGTGATGACTATAGTTAATTTAAGAATTTTCATGAGTATCCCTTATTCAAAGTAAATATATATATTTGAGATGACTTGACTTTTGCTTGATTTGGTACAAAGGTATAGAAAATATATTAAAACTTAAAATAAACAATACTATTCATAAGAAGTCCAAAGTTTAATTTGGGAGAGCAATACTTAAGTGCAAGCTTGATAAATTACTATGTGAGAAGACATTTATATAAAGAGTAAGGGAAATTTGAATGAAAGAGCAAATTCTACTTAGGTTCATGGAATATTTTAGAGAGAAGGTATCAATTATTCTAGACTTGTTTGCATTTATCCACAGAGCTACAACAGTGTCATTACATATTACATGCTTAATCTGTAGAACATAGGGTTACCCTTTTTCGTAGTCATCTTACCTAACTTATTGCAATACCTGTTCCAGCTCACTCCCTTTTATTACATTCTCCCTAAAACAACTTTTATCTTTTCCAAACCTGCATCTGCCCACATATGCTCAGCCCCTTATTTTTTTTTCTTTTTTCTTTTTTTTTGGGGGGGGGGGGTCTCTATAGGAACCAATCTCTCCCTAGATATCAGATTGTTTTCCCTGAATTCTCACTTCTCTGATTGTTTCAAATAGTCATTAATTTGAAATTTGTCCTGTTTTTCTTTTTCCTGTTTATTGTTGTGCAGAA
>NW_006285791.1:3841527-3847162 GCF_000327345.1 Myotis davidii
CTCTATTTGTTTAAGAGAAAACTTGATGTCTCAAGTAACATGTGGCCTTTTACATGAATCGTGGCAACTTTCTTATTTTCACTTCAAAAAGCATGGAATGACAACTTGGAAATAATTTATAACTTAAGATCTGAAGCCTTGTTCCAATTATTTCATCCCACAGTCTCAGGCATTATTCAATAAATGTGTATTGAGTGTTTATAGTAGATGTCATGTGTAGTCTACCCAGATGGCAATGGCCTCCTTCAGAAACTTTGTAAGGTACTGTGTATTGACATCTTTTCTAGCCACTGAGCAGAAAAATGTTGACAGCAATTGTAATATGTGAAACATCCAAATATCGCTTCTATTTATATATATGTAGTTTATATTTGAATGTATTCCAACATATCCTATCTAATGAGGAGGGAATATGCTAATTGGCCCTCATGCTGTCACAAAGATGGCGGTGCCCACAGCCAATAAGGAGAGAATATGCTAATTGCTGCTCTGCCCTCAAAGATGGCAGAGCCCACATCCAATAAGGAGGAAGTAGGCTAATTGACTGCTACGCCCTCAAAGATGGCAGTGCCCACAGCCAATAAAGAGAGAATATGCTAATTGACTGCCATGCCCTCAAAGATGGTGGCTCCCACAGCCACAGATGGTGGCACCCAGTCCCCTCAGCCCCACCGAGGTGTGCCTGTCTCCAGAGTTTTCTAGTCTCCTCAGCCCCCCAGCCGCCCAGGGCCAGCCTGAGGCTCAGGTAACCAGGGCTGGCCAAGGCTGGCACTGCCGGCAGTGGCAGCAGCAGAGGTGTGATGAGAGCTTCACCTTGCCCTGATCACCAGGTCGCCTCCCACCCCTGAGGGCTCCTGGACTGTGAGAGGGGGCAGGTCAGGCTGAGGGACCTTCTCCCCCACCTCCAATGCATGAATTTTCATGCACCAGGCCTCTAGTATTTAATCAGTAAAGATGTTATTTAACTCAAAGTCAGAAAAAATAAAACAAAAAATGTATTGACAGCGCCTCATCACACTGTCTATAATGAGAACAGAATATTATTTTCTAACAGTCACCGAATGGGACAAGAAGGAGAGAAAGGCAGGCAGAACACTAGAATTGATGTGCACCTCAGCTCTGTCAGCCTCGCTTTCCTCCTCTCTAGGGGAGTGGAAGCACTTCCGCACGTGGCTGAAAGGGATGGCCCCATGCAGCTTCTATAACTCTCTTCTAGTTAAATGTTCTCTTCGTCTCTTCTGCACCTCTAGGTCAGCTTAGCTACTTTCCTCTACTGGAAGACGATATTGCATTCAGAGAATCCTCAGCTGCTCTTTCTGCTGTTAGGCAGTGTTCTGAGTTGAAGGCCATGTCCATAATAAGAGAATTTCTAAAACAGTAGTTAATTTCTTTTGATGCCCACCCTCCTGTTACTATCAGCTGGGTGAGCAAGAAGCAAACCAGGACCATGCCTATTGGAGGGCATTATTTTCTTTTTAACATGTAATTGAATTTTGTCATTTTATCAGAAAGAATTTTTTTATAAGCAAAATCTCAAAAATATGCCCACAACACAGAAGCCAGTGAATTCACAAATACCCATCTATCATTCAATTGACTCTTCTGCTGAAGAACCTACAATTTTATTAGTTATTAGCTAATTCATGCCCATAGCATGTGCACAGCAGTGCAGGGATTTTCATATTGGATAAACACTGTACTCACATTTTGCATAATTAACATTGTTTTTGGACCTTGAATATATATGGCATTTTAAGAGTAACTTCTATTAAGTTTGAGATATATTCCTCCATCCAGTGTGTAGTAAATGTTAAGACAAAAACCAGATTTGTTTTACATATATTCAGCATTGATTTAAAATTATATATTTTTATATATCTTTACCAGTCACCAAGATAACTTCTAGTGGATAAAGTCTTCTATTAAATGGGGGTCCAGAATTCTAAAACTAGAACCATCAATATCTAATTGCATAACTTCATTTTATCAAATCGTCAGTAGTATAAACCAGGCAAGTAATTATATGGAGCTGCACTGGCCAGTAGAAGTACAATAGAAACAAATATAATTCATTCATTTTAAATTTCCTAGTAACCACATTTTTTATTAATTAAATACCTTTTAAATTTTAAAAAAAATATAGTACAGATGAATAACATTATAAATGAAGCTAAAAACACCCGAAATGGGGGCAGATTACGTAGAAGAAATGAAAAAAGTTATTTTTTAAAGTCTGATTTTTTTCTTGTTTTTTTTTCAAAAACAAGGAAAAGCAAAATTTTGGATGCCATTAATTCTTCCAAGCATTTTAGTTACCATGTGTTTTGTTACTATTGCCTAAGCATTCTTTTATTGATATAAGAATATGAAGTAAAGGGGTTATCATAATTTGAATAAGACAGAAAACCTTATGGCTTTCTCTAATTATGTTAATTTTCACTCACAAAATTTAATCTAGCCGAGACCGGTTTGGCTCGGTGGATGGAGCGTCGGCCTGCGGACTGGAGGGTCCCAGGTTCGATTCCGGTCAGGGGCATGTGCCTTGGTTGCGGGCATATCCCCAGTGGGAGATGTGCAGGAGGCGGCTGACCAATGTTTCTCTCTCATCGATATTTCTGGCTCTCTGTCTTTCTCCCTTCCTCTCTGTGGAAAATCAATAAAATATATTTTTAAAAATTTAATCCAATAAAATATGTATTTTGTTTTTACTACATGAACATAATTAAATCTTGTAGGAAATAAAAGACCAGAAAGGTGCATTTTCCAACTTGAACAGCCTCGCAATATTGTACAATTAGGAAATGCCTGAAGATATTTCGAATCAACATCTTTATCCTAGGTAATATATACTTTTTAACTATTTGTAAAGCAAAAAGGCTTTTACTTCCTATAATCAGATAGCTGAGATCCTATGAAACTAAGAAGGAAATAATAAATATGGTTTTCATAAGTCATTCCAAATTTATACTCAGTTTTTGCATGTTCACTTTTATTCTACTTTGTGCATGCATAGTTATGAAGGAAAGGCCATTAAAATTGAAATATTTTCAAAAGGCAAAATGCCTAGAAAACGCTTTCTTAAATCTAAATCAACAAGACTCTAAGGGGATAAAAATAATCCACTTTAAAACACAGTAAATAATTTCTGAAATTGAGGTTTAGTTCTAATTCCTATAATATTTAAACAGGTATATTCAATAGAATTATTAACTAGAGAGAGTAGACTGTAGTTTTATTAGATCAGGAAAAGCCTATGAAATTGAGTTTAAACATACATAGCTAAAAATCTGAGAACAGCCCTAAGACTCTAAGGCTGTGTGAGATCATTCGCGTGATGTTACACTTGTTTCTAAATCAAATGGTCACAATTTAACTTTCAAAACATTTTCTTCATCTTTTGTAGCTTTCATCTCTACTAGAAATCAGAACAAACACAAAAGGAGACATTTAGGATTTTTTAAATATTTATTTATGTTCTTCTTTACAATATTTCAATGTTATTGTTTTCCCAACATGTGTTTTATGATGGATCTGGGGAAATCATGCCAATTTATTGGTTGAGGATTTTCTTGCTAGCACAAGGATATGTGTTCTCATGTACAATGCCAATAATGGAGAGAAACTAGAAAAGTTTCCATAATGGGAGAGTAACAACTTTGAGGCACATAGAGGCTTTCTAAAATTAAGGAGTGTCACTAGATTCTACTTTTTACTTTTGTTTTGAACTAAGCTTTGTACATTCTGGAACTTCACATCATGTATCCGATTTCTTGCTTTCTAATCGCATCTCCAATCGGTTGTCATTAAATCTATTTGTCATCTATACATCTATTATGATTCACATATGCATTTTAACCATCTTTGTGTCTATTAATATGGTGTCTTGATTATTTTTCTTATATTGGTGTCATGTCTCAGATTATAAGGAATTATCTGATAAGAATAAATGCTCATAAACTTTACTTTTATAGTTAATTTAAATACTTTAAAGTTCACTTTTTTGAAGATCATGCCATGTAATACTTAAATGATAGAAATAGAATAAATTGTCCTATATAATATTGTATGTTGGGTGAATATGAATAAGACCTGCGTATCTATTTTATAACTCTATGTAGGTTGAACACAAATATTTGTTTTATCATATTGGAATAATCATTTTTAAGTTAACTTTCATTACTTAAAAATGTTTTTAAATCTTTTTTTTAATTTGGATCTAGAAATAAATTAAGATCCTTTGGCCTAGCATTTTTACTTTCTGTTATTTTTTATAATGTTAGCAAAGACATTAAATCAAAATCAGTGCAAACACAAAAGAATATTGTGCCTAAGCAATAAATAATCATGTCATGCACTTAAATCCTCCCTCTAGGCAAGAATAGTTTGCATTTCCTAATTCTATTCAAATGATTGTTTAAACCTTTAACTTAATTAAATGGTGAATATTCTAAATTTTACACATTTTCTCTTCATGAAGATTATTAAAAATACAACTTATAAAGTTTACTCAATGTTTTTCAAAATTAGAAGAATTCACATTGAAGTATTTCTTAATGTATATGTAATAGTTTGTGATGTTCTACTAAATATTTAGTTTACTTAGACAATTCCTTGGCAACAAAACCAGCAAAGATAGTAAATGAATTCAGGTAGTCCAAGGTCAAGGTGTAACAAAAACAAAACAGATCCATGACTTGGGTTTTCACACATGAGATAAATGATACAGCAGGTCCTCAATGGTACAGTGTACAGCAGGCAATCCTGTATAAAGCTAATATGCAAATTGTCCCCTCGACCTGGAGTTCGATCGGGTGTTCGACCAGGGGGCAGGGCTGGCCAGCCCTACCCCCAATCGCCCCCTGACAAGCCAGACAACCTCCCTTGTCCCCACCCCCTGGCCATCCCGGCCCAATCAGCCCCGTTAGGGGCGAGCGAACCAGACCCCAACCATGCATGAATTTGTGCATCAGGCTTCTAGTTTTATTCTAATGGAGGTGAGGTGCTGTAGGAACTTAACATTTATTCATATCAATAATGGTAAAATTGATTTCATTGTGTGTCATTTTGCTTAAAGTCACAGAACATATTCATGATGTAAATTCACACATTGTTTGCGGGTAGTTTTTCTCGTGCGCTAACAGGTGGCGTGGGCCATTTTTGCTAATTTTTTTGCACAAATGGCAATGTTCAATAAAATTACGATAACTTTAGTTTATGTATTTATACATTACCCGCATTCTACTGCTAGTATATAAAAAACATATTAATACATGTCCCATGCTCTACTACCTCTAGTCAAAGTAAAACGTATAAATACGTTTCCTGCATACAATGTGTTAAGAATTTACTGTATAATCTAAGACATACTAGAGGCCCAGTGCATGAAATTCGTACACGAGTAGGGTCCCTAGGCCTGGCCAATGATCAGGGCAATCAGGGCCTTCCGGCTGCCAGCCTGGGCTGCCCTTCCCTGGCTGCCTCCTGCTGGCCGGAGCCTTCCTTCCCTAGCTGCCAGCCGAGGCCTCCCATCATTCCACACTGCCCCCTGGTGGTCAGCACACATCATAGCAAGCAGTTGAATTCCTGGTCTCCTGGTGAAACACCCTAAGGGACAATTTGCATATTAGGCTTTTAT
>NW_006285791.1:3848525-3849499 GCF_000327345.1 Myotis davidii
AGACAGAGATTCAGTGTTCTCTCTAATTCATGCTTTTTTTTTTTTAAGTTGGCATGCAGTTTAGCCTAGTTGTTAACTGCAAAGGTATGGTAATATTGTGTTACTAGAGGCCCAGTGCACAAAAGAAAATTTATCACTAGAGAGGGGTCCCTCAGCATGGCCTGCCCCCTCTCACAGTCTGGGAGCCCTCAGGAGCGGGAGGTGACCCGGTGATCAGGGGAAAACAACACCTCCATTACACTTCTGCTGCTTCCACTGCTGGCAGCGCAAGCCTCGGCCAGTCCTAGGCGGCTGGGCAGCTGCCATCCAAGGGTTGCCTGCACCTCGGGACAGCCCTGGGTGGCTAGTGGCACCGAGAGGACTGGGGGACTCCGGAGGCAGGTGCATGGCAGGGCTGAGAGGACTGGGTGCCGCCATCTTCTGGCTGTGGGCGCCACCATATTTGAGGGCATGGCAGTCAATTAACATATTCCCTCCTAATAGCTGTGAGTTCCACCATCTTTGAGGGCGTGACAGTCAATTAACATATTTCCTCCTTATTGGCTGTGGGCGCCGCCATCTTTGCAGCCTGCTGCTCAGTTCTTTGGTTGTCCCTCACTAACCCCCTTGATGGCCTTGTTGCTCCATGCAGCCTGCTGCTCAGTCGTTTGGTCATCCCTCACTAACCCCCCTGCAGGCCTGGTCACCCCACACAGCCTGTTCAGTCATTGGTTCGGTTGTGATGGTCGGTTAGGCTTTTATATATATAGATGGCCCTCGGGTGGTTAGAGTATGCTGCCATCATTTTTTTAACAGCAAGATGTGGTAACAGATAATCCCCACTCTCTCTAGCTACTTGGTCTATTCTTTCTGACAGATAAAAAATGCCAGCAGAGGGCTCTCCCATTGCTGTACCTCTTCCCCTCTTGGTGGGTCATGGCAGCCAGTCAAATAAATGTTGGGGGGTTGGGGGGTAGTGGAGGGAGGGGGGTAGA
>NW_006285791.1:3868859-3881227 GCF_000327345.1 Myotis davidii
CGTACGCCAATTACCATGTTTCTCTTTTATTAGATAGGATATTTATAGACTAGAGGCCTGGTGCATGAAAATTTATGCACTAGAGAGGGGTCCCTCAGCATGGCCTGCCCCCTCTCACAGTCTGGGAGCCCTCAGGAGCGGGAGGTGACCCGGTGATCAGGGGAAAACAACACCTCCATTACACTTCTGCTGCTTCCACTGCTGGCAGCGCAAGCCTCGGCCAGTCCTAGGCGGCTGGGCAGCTGCCATCCAAGGGTTGCCTGCACCTCGGGACAGCCCTGGGTGGCTAGTGGCACCGAGAGGACTGTGGGACTCCGGAGGCAGGTGCATGGCAGGGCTGAGAGGACTGGGGGCCGCCATCTTCTGGCTGTGGGCGCCACCATATTTGAGGGCATGGCCGTCAATTAACATATTCCCTCCTAATAGCTGTGAGTTCCACCATCTTTGAGGGCGTGACAGTCAATTAACATATTTCCTCCTTATTGGCTGTGGGCGCCGCCATCTTTGCAGCCTGCTGCTCAGTTCTTTGGTTGTCCCTCACTAACCCCCCTGCAGGCCTGGTCACCCCACACAGCCTGTTCAGTCATTGGTTCGGTTGTGATGGTCGGTTAGGCTTTTATATATATAGATGGCCCTCGGGTGGTTAGAGTATGCTGCCATCATTTTTTTAACAGCAAGATGTGGTAACAGATAATCCCCACTCTCTCTAGCTACTTGGTCTATTCTTTCTGACAGATAAAAAATGCCAGCAGAGGGCTCTCCCATTGCTGTACCTCTTCCCCTCTTGGTGGGTCATGGCAGCCAGTCAAATAAATGTTGGGGGGTTGGGGGGTAGTGCAGGGAGGGGGTTATAGTCCTTACTTTGAGTCAACCTAGAGCACCTTGAAAAATTAAAGAGGATATTTTCCCTTTATAAGCAATGCAAATTTATATTTTCAGATATGAAACCTCTAACAGCTTTTGTGGTTAATAGTTTGGGACTCTGATAACAATGTGTATACTCTATCTGACCTTGGAGGATGTGAGAGAATAATAGGAGATGTTTCTCAAAAGAAATTATATATATTTTTTAATGTATAGAAATGCAGCCACGGTTAGTGTAAGGGTCCCCGGTGGAGAAACGCATGAGGTTGAAAGTGGTAAAGAATTATAAATGTATTAGGTCATCTGGAAACCAGATGGGCTGAGCCCCAAAATGGTGCCTGCAGGCCAGAGTAAGGTGAGTGGGATATTTAATAGTATGTCTCCCATGAAAGTCAAAGTAATAGGTAGGACCAGGTGCAGCAGGAAGCTGGGTGTAGGTGATCCACTGAAAACTGGGCGAGGCCATTTACTGGAAACTGAAATCCATTAATCATGTCTTGGGAAACCTGTAATGAGAATAATAGAACACCACTGGGAGGCTGGGAGCCATGGGCGGTGCATAATGGAGCTCAGGGGAAAGGTTGAGAATGTGCCTCACAGTTAGTCCGAGAATCATGTTTCCTGAAGAGACCTAAACACCTTTGGCCACCAAGGCAAGCCAAATCATACTCTTGATTAGATTCTTCTTTATACTTTAACATAATTTTCTCCGCAATTTTTAATCTTGAAAGCCTTTAAGGTTTCTGCTATTTTTAAATATTCTATTTTTTCTAACTTTGGTGCACAGGATCTTCAACTTAGAGACATTCAGAGACAATTTACCTGTCCCTGCCAAAGGCTATGGAACCATAGGAGCTCAACACAAAAAAAGTTCAAATTTCTACTCTTATGTATTATATTTATATTTTTTCCTTTATCACTTTTAGTAAATATTTTATTCCAGCAGCTGGTGGAAAAGAATAAGTATAATTTAAATCATTCATTCTTTAAGATATTTTCAATACGGCAAAATTAGCAATATTGTTAAGGGAAAAAAACGCATGGAAACTTAATATATTGCCTTAGGAAATAATCAGTTCATGAGATACATCAACTATTCAGATCATATACAAAAATTTTAAAAAGCAACTTATATTGTGAGGTAACTCAACAAATAAATAGCACAGATATTCTATATAATAAAAATTATTCCCGATGGCCTGTTTTGAGAAACACTGTTTTCATTAATCTGTAGAAAAAAATTATTCTGTTGCCAACCAATTTGGGGAGCCCTGTGTACTATACCTTCTTGGGGATTGGTTTTTTTTATATAGTCATCTTAAATATTAGTAAGACAGTTTTCAGTCTAGAGATCTGATAACTTTATCTTACACAGCATTTCCTGAAGTTATTTGTTCACTGACGCCCCATGAAATAAATTTCTTAAGAATAATTCTGGGATATAATGTCATTTGTTAAATTTACATATGAAACAATTAGGAAACTATTAAAGACATCTATATATCTGTATGTAGAAAAATGTTATACACACAATTTATTCTTCTCTTATCCCTGACTAGTCTCGCCCCCCCCCCTTTTTTTTTCAGATGCAACATCTGTTTCTCTAAGTAAATATTTTGTAATTGCAATTATTTTGGATATTTCTTTCCAGATCTTGAAGTATTTCTGTCTTTTTTGACTGTTGTGATTTTTTGGGGGGGTCTTTTTTCACTTCAGAGATTTTTAAGATATGCCCTGCTCCAGGGTATCTATCCTTATTTAAGAGAACAGTATTAAAAATTGATTGGAAGTCCTGTGTGTATAGGCAAGGTAGTGGACTTCGACTTTGTTATAAGGCAGTAGAGTCTTTTCAAAAGTTATTTGGTTTTTCTAGAGAAGCATCCTCCAGCTTTCTGGCTAGAGGACAGACAGGCATAAGACTGTCTGCAAGCATGATCGAAGCAGATGGGACAAAGAACTTGAGACTTCACTCCTGTATATAAAAGTTCAATTGATCCTTTTATGAGTAGCCCTGAATCTCAAATAGATTCTTACTACCATGTCTGATGGTTATGCCAAAGCCTCTCTTTTTAAAGTTTCCCTTGAGAATAAAATTTGTATTTCATAATTTTAATTCCATGCTGGGTGAAAACTCAAAGGTTGAGCAAAACTTCATGACTTCATAAAGAAGTTAGGAGAGGGAACCAGAGCTAGGAGCCGATTGGCTCTGTCTAAAACTTTCAGTTCCTTTTCTATTAGCACTCTCATTTTTTTTCAGTATAGTTTTTTATCAATTCAAAACAATAATAATCCAGCAACTATAAATGCTTATGAAAACTCAAAATACCCCCAGGTCCTGAGTATTTAAAAATACATTATTGACACATCAGAATAAAATGATTAATAGAATATTATTGGGCATTATATATTTCAATCACCAAGTTGCTAAATAAAGTATTAATTTATTTTAGTTACCTATATGTAAAACTTTATTCCAAGAGAAGATCATATCGGGGGCCACATTATTCACACGTGGGCCATCAATGAGATCAGGAAGAAATGACAGTAATTCTTTTATTCATCTGTAATCTAAATATTATTTTATGCAACAGAAAAGAATTTCACATGAAGCTTTTATCATTTTTCTGTTTTATCCTGCTTTTCATAAAATAACTTTAGAGACCTAAAAGCTCTCTTTTTCTTGAAAACCTGCTCCAAGAGAAATCCAAAAGGAATATTCATTTTTTGAACTGATCTTATAATTTTTGAAGTCCCTTTCCTGACTATTCAGTTTAGGACTCTAGCTATAGAAGAGCGCACCCAAGATACTAAGTGTTATTGTTTTTGTTGTTGTTGTTGTTTTTTTTACTTATTTTAGAGACAGAGGAGGGAGAGAGAAAGAGAGAACCATATTGATTTGTTGTTCCACTTATTTATGCATTATGGGTTGATAGGAGATTGAACTCACAACCTTGGTGTATGGGGATGACAGTCTAACCAATTGAGCTACCCAGACAGGACTCAACATATTAGTCTTAATGTTTTCCCTCAAGCGAAGAAAAATCCTTTCACTCAACTCTTGCTAAAAATCCATAATATTGCATAATACTTGTCATAAAAAATATCTATTCATAAAACCTTCACTACTCAAAATCACAGTTGTTTTAACTTTACTCTGCTGAAGCTGTGCATAAGTTGACATGTATGTAACCCATGCTCCTGACAGAACTGGTTGATATTAGAAAATCACAAACCACACCAAGTAGGTGAGTGGGCACCCAGTCTCCTTCCTCTTCCACTGTCTCTGTCTCAGCAGCTTTTGTTCAACATCATCATCTAACCTGGAAAACCATTCATTCATTCAACATGAAAATGTTTCAATGAAAGATTTAGGGTAAAGACATATTTTACCTCCTTCTCTCTAAATTAGACAAAACTACAGACCCAAAGGATTGAATATGTTTTAAAGTAAAGACTGTAGCCCTAACCGGTTTGGCTCAGTGGATAGAGCATCAGCCTGCGGACTCAAGGGTCCCAGGTTTGATTCTGGTCAAGGGCATGTACCTTGGTTGCGGGCACGTCCCCAGTAGGGAGTGTGCAGGAGGCAGCTGATTGATGTTTCTCTCTCATCGATGTTTCTAACTCTCTATCTCACGCCCTTCCTCTCTATAAAAAATCAATAAAATATATTTAAAAAATAAATAAATAAAGTTAGAGACTGTAGTGCATTTATATTTGAAGGGAGACTATTCTATACTAATAAAAGGGTAGTATGCTAATTAGACCAGATAGACCGGATGTCTGCCAGACAAAGCCACGGTGGCGGGGGCGGAGGCAAAGGTAGTTAGGGGGGATCGGGCAGGCAGGCAGAGGGGTTAGGGGCGATCAGGCAGGCACACAGGTGAGTGGTTAGGAGCCAGCGGTCCGGGATTGTGAGATGGATGTCCAGCTGCCAGTAGTGGACATCCCCTGAGGGGTCTCGGATTGGAGAGGCAAGTCCAGCTGCCAGTAGTGGACACCCCCTGAGGGGTCTCGGATTGGAGAGGCTGCAGGCCAGGCTGGGAGACTCTCTCCCTCCACCCCCCCACCCCCCGCACGATTTTGTACACGGGGCCTCTAGTTTCAAAATAAAAATATCAAAATATGTCAAACTGCTACTATATATATGAAAATATGTCTTAAGAGAATTATGTGGCCAGGCATTTTTCAAATGTAAGATGCATGTTAAAATTCTTCTGCAGTTTATAATTAACACTCTGTTTATAGTCTATTGCTATTGAACCTTTGGCACATAGAAAAATTTTCCTTAACCAAAATAATAACTACTCTGTCTCAGGTGTACCATAGACAAGGTTATCTTATTTATTGGTATTTTCCAATTTTATATTGCTTTCCTCAGTTGCTTCTGGGGTGATTTAGATATATCTATCCAGAAAAAAAAACAACAAAACAAAACAACAATACACATCCAGAATGGAGGTTAAGTTTTTTAAATGCTCTTTAGTTTCTTAAGGATTTAACTAGAGATTTACCAAACAACTCAAATTGCTTTAATGTTATAAGGTTGTTTTCTGTTTTGTTTACTTTTCTCCATATTCAAATTAATTTGGTGGTTCAGTGCAACAAAACATTTTGCAAATGTGAGTAAACATTTTTGCAACCTGAACACCATCTATACATCATGTGTTCTTTAACAAGAACAAAATAAGCATGCTTATTCAGTCACAGCTAAATTCACTCAGTCAAAAACATCTTCTCAGGGACAGTCCCACTAGGGAGTCTGAAGAACCTTCAACAGTCAGATTGCAGAAAATCAGGTGTCTCAGTAAGAGTGAGAACAGCAATGCCTTCCACTCTGTAACTGGACAGTTTGTCTGTATTATTTTAAAAATCTTATGTTTTCCAAATGACTTTAAAGTGAAGCTTAGGAAATATCCTTTAAAGATAAATAGGTGCTTGGATTCAATATCTATTCAATATCAGTTACAAATTCTATAGCATGTCATATAATTAGTCCATAGAAATACATCTTAATCATTATTGCTCCTGTAAAAGCTCAACTCAAAGTAACGCTTGATGGATAGACAAACAGCACTTGTTACTATTTATTAAAAAATAAATAGAGAAAGGAATTTTTATATACAGACCCAAATAATTGTTTTTTTCCTCTTCATGTGCAAAGGGTTAGGGTTAGGGTTAGGTTTACGGTTGTGAGTAGGTGAAACGCAGTTTATTCTTGTATTATTATTTATTGTTTTATTTTCCATGTGACCATCTGTAAACCCACTTTTGCCCACACATATATCAGCATCTAAACTCTATGCCAATAAGTCTTGCTTAATTGTAAGAAAAGATTGGAGAAAACCATTTCTTGCAAAGTATTCATAAATTTATTCTAATAGTCATTTTATTTAAGAATCTTGGTAATTTTTTCCCAATCATTGCAGAGAACTAAATGGTATGTATTATTTAGGGGTCTAGAGAAAAAGAAACTTACATATGTTAAATCTTATAATATATTCCTCTCTGAAATACTTCTTGTGACAATCAGAGGAAAGAAAATTCTATAGGCCAATACAGGTGATGGGCAAGCAAAATGTTTTGTAAAATGCATTATTATATGTTATATTTATTAATTACATGGAACATATACATTATATATTAATTGTATATTCCTATGCAGCCAAATTATTTATGTTATTAGATGCTCCTTTTAAGACAGTATATATAATATTCTCTCTTATTCCTCTTGTGTCTAAGAGAGGCCACACTTTTCCAGAGTTAAGACCACTGAAGATATTCTGGGAGAGAGGAAGGAGAGCTTATATCAGAGCACTGCCATGATGGCTCTATCAGTTTCTTGGTAGAGACTTGTAATGGCCTGAATAGTATCCTCCCCAAATCCATGTCTACCTTGACATGACAATAATTGTTAAGAACCTACACATCAAAGGGTCAGTGATCCATAAGCTTCATACTGTAATATTTTGGGGCTCAGAGCATCAGATCAGAGACCTCTTATGAAGCATCAAACAAGGTAGTGCCTATTTATTTAAAACTAAGTGAATGACTTCTGTTAAGAGTATTTCATTTTTACTCACATCTAGCTCGTTATAGTTTGCAATTTAGCTCAGTGGATACACTACAGACATAACTGAGGAGGTCTTAGTGGTGGACATGGGAGAATGGAGAGAAAGGGAATGAGGCTGAGAGGCTGTTATACCTCCAAGGTTTCACATTCTTTGCATATTCTCTCTCCAAATGCCAGACTATGGCTTCTTTCCCCCGGAAGCAGTTCTTTCTGAAATGCGTTGACAAGTCCCCAAGAAATCTCTTTCCCCAACCCTCCTGATGGCCTCACCTCTCTTGGTATTACTAACAATTTTAAAGAGACCCATTTAATCATGCCTTTTCCTTCATGTATTCACAGGAGTACAGCCTCGCTGGCGTCCTACATAAATTAAATTCCCTTTATTCAGTGGAAATTGCTTATTTGAGGAACCAAGGACAGGATCACAGTGGCATGACCCCTTTTCCTTACAGATACAATATACTATAATACATAATAAAAGCTTATAAGCATGAAAAAGTTCAAGTTTTAGTGGGAAAATTTTATTAGTTGAAAATATGTACAATAATTATCAGAGATTGGTAATGACTTACATTTTTTTTTCATGAGTCCACCTGACATTATTAATTTTAGAGTCATGTTATCGATATAAAAATTATAAATCTAAGTATTTTAATAGAAAAATGATATAATATCACTGCAGTGGAGTGACATAAAACACTCATTTTTTTTTTCTTTTCTATTTAGTGGTCTAGGAAATTAAAGTATTTAAAAATTATCTTTCTGTATTAGTATGTTCCACCTGTTCAGAACCTGGAATAAGTTGTGTTTAAATAAAGCCAGATAGTCCACTTTAAAACAAGTTTTAAAATATTAAAACACATATGCTCACATTTCATCCAATGATAGTGTCTTTCCTTAATGAGCTGTTTTTCTTGTTTAAAAAAATTCTAGTAGTTTTGTTCCCTTGTTGACTCAGGAGGCACTAGGAGAGAGAAAGAAGGCTGATATAGCTCGTGTGAATGATCACAATGAGAAAAGCTCTGCTAAGTCACAGGTTGTTATTAAAGCTTTCCATCGCATTGTCGGTGCTGCATAGAGTAGTAAAGTCACCAAAAACATAGGCCCAAACATTCTGTTCATGTCGTGTAGCTCTAAAGAGAGCAATGAGGAGATTATTAAATCGGTTAAATCTTAACAATTGTGTTCATTGGAGAACGTTTTTTAAAAAAATAAACATTTCATATCAAAAAAAGCTACGTGTCTAATGTTAAGCAGTTATGTCTATCTTCTCCTGTAATTCTTTATTTTCAATTTTTTTTTTTACTTTTTTATTACATAAATACCATATATAAGAAAAAAATTAAATATCTCACACTGGTCAAACAACACTTCAACACCTACTAACACTGTCTCACTATAGAAATTCCACTTATTTATCCAGTTGTGAGTATTTGCATTTAAATTTGGAATTGGTAAATGAAAATGTAATGTAGGAACAATATTTTGCCACTTATTAGGTGACTGTTAATATGTGGGATATTAATGGTTGTGAAGTGGTTCACATTTTTACTATTTTTAAAATGTATTCTTTTTATGACTTGTCTATTTATGCAAGCTTTATGGATTTTGGTAATTTAAATTTCATAAATATTATGTACGGAAATACATTCAATGCAAAATCTTTGATTATAAAACATAATCATCTTGCCTGTGTGATTCTATTCTGGGTGTACATACTAGTATGCAGTTTACATTTACACATGCATGCACATCACTTGAAATTGTTCTCCATTTTTAAAGGAAAATCATTTTCAAGTACTTTAAGAAATAAATATGAATGTTCCTTTACCTAACCCTCCTGTTGTGGGATATCAAATCCTAGGAGAATTAAGGGCAGCAAATTTTGTATCAGTTGGTAGCTGTGATATTTTACAGAAGGCAAATTTAGCTTGTTTATTGGAGCCCAGCTGCTGGTTTAAATCGGTTGGAAATGAAATGGGAACATCTTATTGAAACGTTCATTTGATGTAGGTGACTATCTATCCAAGAGTAATAATATGTTGCAAAGCATTATTGCAAAGGTTAATTTATAGGGAGGACTAAGACGATATGTCAGGTGCAGTGTCTAGATCACAAGAACACATAAAAAAATAACAAAATATAGATGATAAAACATTTAAGTGTCAAAGACATTATACCCTGAGAGACTGGGGAGCAATCCAAAAGGTATTTGCTTTTTGTCTTCTTGCATCCCTCATGAGTTAAGTGTGGGATGACTAGAGCTGAGATTCATTTATTTACCTTTTGGCCATGAAACCTGACTTTCCTCATATGCTTCTCCAGCACTCACTTGGGAGGCATTTGTATCTTTTTTTCTTGTGACAACATAAGGGCATATTCTGTTTCAATGATCTCCTGTTTGTCAAAATTATTGTCTTGCTTAAGTTTCAAAGAATCTTATATTAACAGTAGAGGCCTGGTGCACGAAATTCATGCACTGGTGGTAGGGAGTCCCTCAGCCCAGCCTGCACCCACTCACAGTCTGGGAGCCCTCAGGGGAGGTCTGCCTGCTAGACATCCCTCTAGCAGTCTGGGACCTCTCTCTCCTTACCGTCTGCATGCTTGCTGTTCCTTATGGCTTGGCTTGTTGCTCCTTAGCCCTGCTGTGGAGGCAGGAGAGGTTCCCGCCACCACTGCTGCACTTGCCAGCCATGAGCCTGGCTTCTGGCTGAGCAGCCCTCCTCCTGTGGGAGCACACCGACCACCAGGGGGCAGCTCCTGTATCGAGCATCTGCCCCCTGGTGGTCAGTGCATGTGATAGCTACTGGTCCTTCTGCCGACATTCTACTGTTCGGTAGATTTGCATATTAGGCTTTTATTATATAGGATAACTGTGTTCAGGCCTCAGTCAGCATGGCTTAAGAAGAGGGTCTTGGACCATTGACCACAATAGATCCAAAGGAAGTCACAAGACATCTCTTAAAGGTGATCTCCATTTTAAAAATCTATTATATATAAAGCCTGTGCTTGTCATGCCATCACACCATAATGACCGATCACCAGGAGGCTGTGCGTGGCAAGCGTGCGCAGGTGGGCAGGACTGTGTGCGCAGAGAGGTGCATGTGGGTGGGTGAGGACTTGACTCTGGAGGACTTGTCCAGAGGTGCAGGTGGGTTTCTGGGTCCCGCCGGTGCAGCGGGCAGGTTTCTGGGTCCCGCCAGCACGGCGGGTGGGTTTCTGGGTCTTGCCTTCTGTGGCAGCAGTGGTGGAGGCAGCTGCGGGACTCTTTCTGAGTTCTGCCCCTGTGCCAGCGCAGTTGACACTGGGGTCTCGCCCCTATGGCAGTGCAGCAGAAGCTGAGGTCTCACATGATTTTGCATGCTGGGCCCCTAGTTAAAAATAAAAAACTGACTGAGAAATCATATACTAAATGGTCCACTTTCTCATCCATGTTTTCAGGTATCTTTTTAATCCCTTTCGTATTCAAAGCAAGGTGATTGTCAAGGTCAGAAGTAAGAGTGGGTTAGGTGGATATAAGATGTAGTCATCTGAAACTTGCCACTCCTTGACTTTGATCAGATTGTTGAGGCCACAGAGAATATGCTCATGCATGCCAGGCTGTCTTTAATGAACAAATGACTTGACCTTTCCTACTGAAATTCTGCTATATAACCCACACCATTCCCCATAGTGTCTCCAGGGGGAATGAGCCCCAGTTGCCTACACTGGAAAACAGCTCATTAATGCACTCGATTGACTTTAATCTTCCCTAGTGCCACTGTCCCTGTGCCCTCACTGCAGCTTTCTGGGATCAGCTTTCCAATAAATTATGTGCTCTCTTTCTCAGTGTCTGCCTCCCAGGGTACCCCACTAAAACAAATGTAGTACTCCATCAAGATTACATCTCAATGTGTTAATTCCTTCCCTGTCAAGTGACATTTATGTTGTTTCCACTGTTTTACTGCTATGAACAATGCTGCTAGGAGATTCTTCTATGTGTCTCCTGAAGGACAGCCTGTGCGTACAAATAGAATTTTGAGGAATGTCCACTCAACTATTAGCAGTGTTTAATTCTCCTAGGTAGGATTACAGAGCATTGAACCTCCTGTGAAAATATTTCTTAATTTGAATTTTTTACAATTACATATATTTGTAATAAGGGTTTTATATATGAATAGAGATATGAATATGTTTTTGAATAAATATAAGAATAACAAAGAAAATTTAATGCAGAATTGAAAGCTATGTAAACTCTTGAATATGTTTCTTTTGTGGTAAAACATCCAGTTTAAAATGTACACTCTAAGAAAAGATGACCTCAGTTCAAATCCCCCTACTGACTATATGATCAGGGACAACTCATTTTAGCTTATCACTACCTCAGTTTCTCCATTTGTAAAAGGAGTTAGTAATAGCTCACAGGTTTGCTGTTGGGGATAAATTGAATATACATATCACTAAAAATTTGTCCAGCACTTAGTTTTCATTACATGACTTTACTATTACTATCTGATTCAATTTAACAAATATATTGAAAACTTAATTGACAGGCATATAGATAAACAAGATATGGCTTGTTCCTTTTAAGATACTTACTATTGAGTAGGAAAGATAAGGCAAAGACACCAATTCCTTTAACATACAAAAGAACCTATGTGATTAATGTAAAGATAGCCATATTAAAATGCAGATTTTGACACACTTCTGCTCAAAAACATTTTGCTTTTGCTCTATTTTATCTACCACATCAGCAATTCTGGAAAAAAAAATGATTACCAAATTATGTTAAAAAGGCATAGGTCAATTCAAATTAAGATAAAAATCTTTAAATCAGCTTTTATTTTTTGGGAAATAAAGTATTTTTAAAATTTAACTGATGCAATTATACATTAGTTTTGGAACATAGACCAGTTTATCAAGACATCTCAAAGTGTTGGTGTAGTTTCGTTAGAAATTATTAGTCTAAAAATAATATAAGCTTTATGATCCTTATCAATATGATCCTAACTTTCTGGGAGCCGGTCCATCCTTGCTGTTTCAAGGGACCTGGCATATATGGCATACTGTTCTTAATATGTTTGCTCACCTTCTTGGCACTATGTGTTTTAACCAAGGTCACCTCTCCGAGAAAAGTTGTTTCCCCACGTAGGGATTTTTCCCTGAAGTCAGGGAGGGGATAAAACTCCTTAACTAAGTGCCTTAGTTGTAAAATGTTCTGTAACAAATTTAAACAATTTATATTTTTTTGTCAAAATATACCACTTGCCTTTTTTTTGAAACATTCCACATATTTTCTGCTTTTATACCTTAGCTCATGCTATTTTCCAGGTGTTCATAACCAACATTGTAGAGATAGGCTGAGTTCATTGCTTTTGCCAGCAGAGGATCGTCCCAAGGTCAGAAAGGAAAGACAGACTTTACTGAGGTTTGGATGTTTAGTTAAACATGCATG
>NW_006285791.1:3881344-3885959 GCF_000327345.1 Myotis davidii
TATTTCTTATATGTAAAATATAAGCAAGTTCCTCTGTGATTTGGCCATTGTACATCATTAGTATGGTCTAGGTGGAACTCTTAGCACTGAGTTGGGTTGTTTACCTGAGCAAGATGCAAAGGTGATTCTTTCCTGGGTTCTTGTCCAGATGGATTCGAAGAATGAAGCCACAGACAAAAGGTGGTAAATGAAAAAGGTGGAAATGTGTTGGAAGCAAGAACAGACTCTCACTTAGGGAGGGGGCCCAAGGGGGTACCTCACCAAGCTCTTTTTTGCTAAGATCTATAAAGGCTGCAGTTCTTTGTCTCTTCATACTGCCTTCCAATTGGTAGAATATCAGCTTCAAAGCCCAGACCCTATGTGGTGCTCCCCTTTTTTGTCTCTCCCTTCAGTGGTTGAATTTTCTATCTCCTGTCACAATCTGTTTTCCTCTTTCTCCCATTTGTCAGCATTTCTCTATCACTTGTGAAAGTTAGTTTCCTTTTTTTCCCCATACCCTGTGGCTTTTCCCAATCTTCTGTGAATGGAAGTCTTCCTCTCCCCCTATCTTGTGGCACCTCTTTTTTTTTTTTTTTCTGTGAATGTATGCCTTTTGGTAGCTCCATGCCCTTTCTGATGCCTTCCTCCCCATGGACCTTCTTTATTCCTAAATCTCCCTAAACCTGCCTATTTTATCCCTAAAACTCCTTTAAGACCCAATCTATACTAATAAAAGGGTAATATGCTAATTAGACCAGACATCTTCTGGACAAAGCCACAGTAGCAGGGGCTGAGGCAGAGGTGGTTAGGGGTGATCAGGTTCGGTGGGGGGGAAGCAATTAGGGGGCAACCAGGCTGGCAGGGGAGGGCCTTCTTTCTCCCATTTGTCAGCATTTCTCTATCACTTGTGAAAGTTAGTTTCCTTTTTTTCCCCATACCCTGTGGCTTTTCCCAATCTTCTGTGAATGGAAGTCTTCCTCTCCCCTTATCTTGTGGCACCTCTTTTTTTTTTTTTTTCTGTGAATGTATGCCTTTTGGCAGCTCCATGCCCTTTTTGTTGCCTTTCTCCCCATGGACCTTCTTTATTCCTAAATCTCCCTAAACCTGCCTATTTTATCCCTAAAACTCCTTTAAGACCCAATCTATACTAATAAAAGGGTAATATGCTAATTAGACCAGACATCTTCTGGACAAAGCCACAGTAGCAGGGGCTGAGGCAGAGGTGGTTAGGGGTGAGCAGGTTCGGTAGGAGGGAAGCAATTAGGGGGCAACCAGGCTGGCAGGGGAGGGAAGTTACGGGCAATGAGGCAGGCAGGCAGAGTGATTGGGGTGATCAGGTGGGCAGGCAGGCAAGCAGTTAGGAGCCAGCAGTCCCAGGTTGCTAGAGGGATTATCCTACTGCCACTTTAGGCCTAATCCTGGATCAGGCCTAAACCGGCAGTCGGACATCTCCCGAGGGGTCCCGGCTTGTGAGAGGGTGCAGGCTGTGCTGAGGGAACCCCCTCCGTTTATAATAAATGGGCCTCTAGTTTATTATAAAAGTGGTAACGTAAGTAGGAAAAGTAAAATTTTTTAGCAAGTGCTCTTTACACACCAATTAAATAAATTATTGACTTGTATTCACAATTACAACAAAAGTATGGTGTTTCTGTATTTTTTGTCCCTAAATGCTGAACAAGAGCTCACATTACAGAGCAAAAATGTTACCTTTTCAAGACATAAAAATCCTATTTGAGTATTTCCCTTTGGATACAGGGATAATATATACTAATGTTCCTGATTCTGAATATTTTCCTTCTTTTTAAGCTAGATAGGCAGCGAAAGAAGAATTAAGCTGACATATAATCAGTTCTCTGCTCTTTTCTGCCATCTGTTACCGGGAGAAGAGTGCTTCCGCTGTTAGGCAGAATGGAGCTTGAGAATGGGGTCCTTTCATTAGTACTTTACCTCCTCAGCTTCAAAGAGCCCTAGAGCTTACTTCTTCAGGTTGCTTGTGAGAGCAGCTCTGCTATCAAGGTGGCCTTAGGCAAAATGTTGAAGCTGGGAACAATGGCCTTGAGTGATCTGCCTTCTCTTGCTTAATAACTTCACTTCCCTCCAGGGCAGTCACTTTTGTTCCTTTTCAGAATTGTAACTCCCTCCTTGCAAGAAAAGATCAGATCTCCTCATTTACAGAATAGAATAAATGTAAATCAATGAGCTACCTCTCAGAAGTACTTGTGTTTCTAGCTTCCAGTGGTATTGTGAAATAAAATACTCTCCCTCCTCATTAAAGGAATTGCAGGCATCAGCTTTGCAGATGAGGAGATATTTTGCAGGAGAGAGTTTGCTTTCATGTAAGACATCAGGACACCTAGAGTGGATTTCACTGCTGTCATTGTGCTCTCAACATAACCTTTGGTGTGTAATCTAGAAAGAGTACCCTTTGAGTTTTATCTTAATTGCCAGAAACATAGAAATTAATTCCACCTTTAAATAGATGATTATACCCAGCTATGTCTGTGTATTACCTGTGGTATTCTGGGGCAGCCGGGGGAGTATGTGGAAGGGTCATTTAACTACAATATGTAGGTAGAATGGTGCCTATGATGATAATAAAAATAACAGTTTGAATGTAGTAGAGAAAAAGGGCAGTAATATCTTCCAAAGAGGTTTTGGTGCATGGAGGTCATTGGCAGCCCAATGTGATGCTATATTAAAAAGTGGGAATTAAACCACAGTAAAGGAAAGGCTGATTCCTATTTTCTAACATTTTAAGTCACTTCTGATCAGGGAACCCATCCAAGATCTTCTGGCCATTAAGGGAAATACAAAGAAGAAAATGTCATTTTAATTAACAAACAGCATTTAGCATCTAATAAAATCAATGTAAAACTTGCAGAGCAATGGGCTGTGATTTTTTTTCTGCTGAAAATTTTAATTCCTTCGTAGACTTCCCAGTCTGGTTCCTATTACCAAATCAGTAGTGGGGGTAACAGTGTATTTTCATCTTTTTGACCTACTGAACACATCACAGAAATAATAACCTGGCAAATAAGGCATACATATTTTGATAAACAACACATTTCAGTAGGAAAAGGATGAGTAGAGATAACAAGTTGGCAGGATTGTTAAGCAAATACTCTACTTGGCAAAGAAAAAATGTTTCTTATAAGAAAGAAAGCAGAGTCTGATTTCAACATCTAGAATTTTTTGTTTTGTTTTGTTTTGTTTTTATGCTCTCCACATGCCAATCCCATTTAGTCTTTTCATTCTGTGATTCATCAGGTCTATTTGTCACCTTCATTCAGATGTATTGAAATCAATTTCTAGGTCCAAGAAGGAGCCACTTTGGCCTGGCATGCCATGTCAGAAAAGAGAAACTTAGGTGATTTCTATGTTCCTGTAAGTCAGCAGTTTCAACCTGTAGGTCGCGACCCCTTTGGGGGTCGAACGACTCTTTCACAGGGGTCGCCTAAGACCATCGGAAAACACATATATAATTACATATTGTTTTTGTGATTAATCACTATGCTTTAATTATGTTCAATTTGTAACAATGAAATTGGGGGTCACCACAACTTGAGGAACTGTATTAAAGGCTCATGGCATTGAGAAGGTTGAGAAACACTGCTGTAAATGCTTGACCAGAAATGTGGTATATCCAGCCAGCCAATCCCCAAAGCCCAAGTCAACTCTAGGCTCTATATTTCCTTCCTTGTTCCTTATTTATTTTCTTTAATCTCTTCTTTGTTTCTTATTTTTTATCCTTTAAATGAATCCTGCCTTCTGTCCTATTTCAAAGTTCTCTGGACTCTCTGAAAACAGAGACTGCAGGCTTCATGAAATGTTAAATTTAAGTTTGTATCACCTAAAGTGACTTCTTTAATGATTGATTTTTAACATATCAAAACCTTTTACCAACATTCTGAATTATTAAGTGTTATGTGAATGAGTAGAAATGGGTGTGTGTGTGTGTGTGTGTGTGTGTGTGTGTGTGTGTAGAGCATGGAAACATAACACCCACCCACAAAGAGAAAGAATTCAAAAGCAAAAAATATAAGAAGATATGTGGTTGTCTGAAACTTGGTAATCCCCTTGATTTTTCTCTTTCTTTGACCAATGTATGTATGACCTAATTTTGGCTAGAGACAACTTTAGAAAGAGCTATTTTAAAATTCACTATAACTGTCTATGTGTGGAATATAGTTTACAGAAAACCTCCTGAGAATTGTATTATATATCATAGAGGAAAAGACAAAGAATATATTATAAGGTAATGTGACCATAAATACCTCATTATATTTCATAATCATGTTAAAATGTACTGAATACTTTCCTCAAGTGCCAGCCTTTTCATGAAGTTTGTCTAGAAAGGTCTCTTCCTCTAACAAACTTCATCTTTCTTAGAGACAATATTATTTGCAATGATACTTATCCTTTAATTGTTCCATAAGCATTAATTTTGTCTCTTTAATAGAGTATAAAATCTTCAGGAGCAGCAACTTGTCTATATTTCAAAAGTTTTAATTAAAGTACTTACCATGATGTAGGATGCATATTGAATTCTTAATAAATATTTATTATTGTTGATATGCCAAATAATGAACAAAATGGAAATAAAGAAGGAAGAAAGGAAGAAAGGAAGGGAGGGAGG
>NW_006285791.1:3886059-3887848 GCF_000327345.1 Myotis davidii
GAGAGAAAAAGACAGAAAGGAACAAAGAAATGGGGATGGGGGGAGGGAGAGAGAGAAAGGAGAAAAGAAAAAAATATTTTATTTAATTTACAATAAAGCCAGAAGCCAGGGGTGGGTGTGTGGGTAGGAGAGTTGGGAAGAGGGAGCAAAATTGATAAAATTGAAGTTGTAGCTTTTGAGGGGTCAGAAGGTACAAATCTAGTTATAAATAAGGCAAGAAGGTATAATGTACAGCTATTAACTACAGTTAATAATACTTATTCCATATTTGGTATTACATAATTTAAATGCTATTATGTAAGGTTAACAATACTTAAATGCTATGCTATAAAATCAATACATTTATGCTACAAGATAAGGGAATGAGAAGCAAGAAAACCATGTATATACATAATATCATATGCACCATATGTTTATGTCTATCTATTTACCTATCAATTGAGAGACACAGAATAAGAAACAAAATAAGAAAAAATACTCATGACAGTTATAGTTCTCCTTTCTATAACTGGTCATGTGGTAGCAGTTGGTATTTATAACATTCGAATACCCATTCCAAATTCCCTGTGCCCTTGGCAAACACTTCAGCTAGTTTTTGTGTTTCACCTGGTGGTTGACCCAAACCTTCTTTCCTAATAAATCTGAGTTGTTAGTAGTCCCTCCCACCTGGACTAGATTATTGTAGTGTTCCATTGATTTTAATCAAAGCACACACTAATACCAAGAGATGCCCTACAGAATCTCCTGTATTTCAGACAACTCTTCCTCCACTCCACTGTGGAATGGCAGTCCATTTCTCCTTAGTAGCAGGATCAATTACCCTAGCCAGCACAGTGATTCCCTCTTAGCCTATTGATTCACAGGCCTGAGGAGCCCCTTATGGCAGGATGGTTATCTTAAATTCCCATTCAATGGGATTATTGTTCTGTTTCCTGGTGGAATCATTCCTTTCACTGGAACTAAGACCTTTAGGCCAGCAGAGCATAAGATCACAGGAACAGGAGGTCAAAAGTCTCACCTGACCGCCCTAACTAATACTTCTCACACATATCCCAGCAGTTCCTTTCTCTCGTATACGCTGTCATTTGTCTTTTTCCCCCGAGCACTGAAGCTTAGTATATAATATATAGTTTGCTTATTTGACATGTTTCTTACCTAAATTCTAAAAAATCATGAATTATATTTTTCATCTTGAATAGTTTCCTCCTCTACATAGCCAGCATTTAATATGGTTAGAATGAATAAAATAGTCAGTAATCTAAATTTTAATTTATTTTTGTCATTCCGGTTCAATTCGCCATCATCTCTCACCTGGATTATTGCAGTCACCTTCTCACCAGGCTCCTGTGTATAATCTTTCCAATTAAACTGAATTCCCTACTTGCACTCCTCTGTAGCCATCACCACCATGCACTCACTGTATTCTTACTGTACTGGCTTAGATGCTCCACAAAGCCAGAGATTTTGGGTGTTACTTTTACCACTGATACATTCCTCACTTTCTGGAACCTTGTTAGAGATATACAAATGAATGGAGCACACTGTATCAGTCAGAATATGTGGTTACTGTTAACGCAAAAACCATTGAACCCTTTAAAGAATTTTTGTGAGTTTGTTTGAGCCAAACTGTTGACATATGCCGGGAAGCAAAACCTCAAAGAATTGAGATAATGCTCCGGAGAATGGCGGGGTTACATCTGTATTTATACATGGCAATCAAAGGAAAGGGACATAGGTGGGTTACATGAAATCCATTGGTGATAGAGAAGAGAGGCGGGAGAAAGCAAAA
>NW_006285791.1:3887945-3906108 GCF_000327345.1 Myotis davidii
TAAGTGAACATCTTTACCAGAGAATTAGGGGCTGACAAGAACATTGAGAAGGGTGGGGGTGGGGTTGGGAGGGGGGACAGAAGTCAGAAATGCTGTCACCAGTAATATCAGCTTGCCACTCCAAGCAGGACATTCTAAAAATCTCACCCAGCACTTGCTGAAAATCCAAGGTCCTCTCACCCTGAAGTCCATGTCAATCTCCCCAATTCCTGGAAACCTTCTATTTCAATGCCCATCATTAACATCAGTGATGTTTGTTGTGCCCAGATTTCAAGATTCCCAAGGGCCCACCAGGGAGCCACCGAGTCTGATGCAAAAGCAAAGAGTCATTTATTTCAAACCTAGGTTTGGCTCCCCTGCGCCCCCCTTACTGGCACAGCAGCAAGTGGCAGAGAGAGAGAGAACTCTGTGGAGAGAGGTTTTATAGGGGGTTGGGGTAAGGGGTGGAGAAAGGACTATAGGCCCTGCCGATTGGCCAGGCACAAGTCGGTGTCTTGTCACACAGGATGTGGTCATATCTATGGCGACTTCTCTTGATTGTCATTGGCCAGTTCAAAGAAGTCCTGGGTGTGGCCAGCAGCGGCTTGGCTTCCAGGAAGAAGCCTTGCTGAGCACATGGCCAAGGTAAGATGGAAGGCATAGCCCTTACCCTGGGGCAAGGTGGAGGGCGTAGCTCTTACCCCGGGGGCAAGGTGGAGGGCGTAATCCTCGCCCTTTCAATGTTCAAGAACACCTGCAAGCAGCTACTCTGGACCTCATACCTGCTCATGCACACCACACATAGAAGTTCATCTGGGGCATAATGGCCTCCCTTTCTCTTTGTCCCCGACTTTTTTGTAATTGCCTGTGGTAGGCAGAGTCTAACCATCTTGTGAACACAAGGCAGGGGATCATGGAGGATTTCTCTTTCCTGCAACGCAGAGTGAAAGCTCAATTTCTTAGTGAAATCTCAGAAGTGGGTGGCAATGATGTTGATTTGAAAAGCAATACCCAAGCACACCTACTTACCCAGGAAGTTAGGAGTCATGGAAAAGAGATACTGTTTTTCCTCACTTATATATTTTCCTTCACGGAGTGTTGTTGTTGTCATTCTTTGTTTAGATTTGTTTTATGATTGTCTCCCTATCTTATCCTGTGCATAAATCTTGGATGACTCTAACTTAGATTTATCACCCACCAGACATCGAAGTCAATTATCTGGTCCCAGCTGTTGAGCTAGGTGTGCAGTACTTCTATAACATGACGCATCTTGAAGGGAAGTGTTTGATTTATCTAAAGCACTAACTAGGCTGTGTATCGTAAGCTGCTCTAAGCTTATTTTTTCTCTTAAAATCTCCTATCACATGAGAAAAAAAAACTATAAGGCTGTTTTATGACAGTACATATATTATCATATAGAAAAACTTGGTAGTCTTGCTAACATGCTAATACGTATGCTACTATCATTAGAGAAAATGTTAATTACAAGGAAAACAAGCACACAAAAACAAGCATGGTACTAACTCTTCTTCAACAGAATTAATTTAGGTTAAATAAATACTTGGTGAAGTACTTTTTAACCCTCTTCATTCTGAACAGTGTTTACTTTATTTCAGCTTTATTTCTCTTTTTCCTACCACCACCTATATTTTAATTATTTAATAGATGATGAAAGACCCAGATGGAAAAGGAAAAGGTTATTAAATAAGTGTTACTAGGCAAATAAGAATGTCTGTAAATGGCTTGTTATCCCCAGCAATTCATACCCATATTTTATAGCTGCCCGGGGCTATTGTCATGAGATGAAAATCACTGAGTCCCTCAATGTTTACAGGAATTCAAAGAGTCACAAAATATGTTACATATTTGACTAAAGGTGAACATCAAAAATAAACTATTTTTTATTAGAAACTTCTCCAGTGGTGTTGACCCATTAAGCACATGCATTTCCAGATTGAGACAGAATTATCACTGGGTCTTTGTCTTGGCAACCCATCTGTATGCCATTGGCAGTGACAACTGAACACACTTTTGCTGCTCAGTTGTCAATAAAAATGATTCTATCCCGTGAAAAACATCACAGGCCACTTATCAAATGCCTTTGGCCTTTTGTGGATGACATGCCAGGAATGAGTGGTCGGCCCTCACCTATAGAGACAAATGGAGTGGTCTCTCTCCTCATCTTCACATTCATTAGTATACATAGCTCAGCATTCTAATTATATTTTCACATTAAATGGAAGCTACTGAATTAATATAATTCTGCTAAGTACCCCAATAGCATGGAGCAGTAAGCAGACCCGTTGCCACTCTGCATCTTCAGGGTGAAGAAACCACACAGCATATGTATGACTTTTTAGCCTGTAACTTTTTTTAGTTATTTATTGCCACCACTAATTTTTATTTTATTGAATATTGCCTGCCCCCTCTTATTTATACAGACAGTTGACATATTCAAATTTTGGTGTATGAATCACTGTATAATTCTGTGTCCCAATGTGATTGTATATGTGTTCACAGGCCAAAGTGCACATACATGCACAACACAAAACCCCAACATGCACTTGGTGTGAATATGACAACCAAACATGTTAGCGCTAACAAAGTCCTGGCAAGACATTTGTTTACAACCTAATTTTATTTAATTTATAAAAATTAAAAATTTCTCTGAGTGATTGTGCATGTGCAGTCTCAGATAGAAAATCAATTGATGTTTTAACAAAAAAGTAGCTGGGCACAGACCTTCTGCATGTCACTGGCTGTGACTCCGATGTGTGACTAGAGTGCCCTCACAGGGAGGACAGTGTGTCTCTTGGATTACAGCCCCCAGCTGTTTAAATGCAGGACACTGAACACTAGGGAAGGGGAGACGAGCTGTCACCATCAAACAGGTTCTGATAATGAGCTTTCAGGTATGGAAAGTGAAAGCATTCTGTAACCTTAATTCATATTGCTTTAAGAGCGTACGTTCACACTGTTCACGGACAATAACTAAGGGTGTGAATGTCATACAAATGGCATAAACTTAACTACTGTCATAGGTGCTCCCCTTCTTGACAGAGCTGAAATGATAGTAGGTAAAGGTGTAACGCTTTGGAACTAACTCAAGTGACCTTTCCAGGTGTGTAAATTCCAAGCCCGCCTGCTGTAATTATATTTGATGGGTGAACAGATATTACACATGCAGGAATTGAATGCAAATAAAGTGAATGTAGGTTTCATAAAAAATATTCTAATCTCTAAAGCATGTAATTTGCAGAAACAATAGTGAAGCTTCCAGAATAACACCCTATAAAGAAAAGCAAATTGTTAGGAGCATGAAGACAAGAAATGAATCATGCTGGTCAATTTGTTGGAATCTGAAATCATTACAGGCAGCACAATGCATATCAAACAAAATGCTCACCAAAGGCATGGTGGCCATGACATTATCTCTTTCACCATAACACATTACAATTTAAACATTTATTTTTTTCTTTATTTTTTTAATAATCTGTTCCAAAGTTCCCCTGACTTATACGCTTCACTTTGCTTCCTGAATTTACCAGGGAGTGAGAGATTAAAGGTGTTTGCTTAGCACATTGCCCATGTAGGTGGAAGAGAAATTTTTTTTAAAAAAAGACAATACTATATCACTTGACTTTAAAATAATCTTAGTTGGCAACTATTATTAGCTTTATTAAACAGGGGAAAAGAAACAAAATCATAGTAAAACCACAAGATTCATTTAACTTCCTCAGACAGCATTTGTAGGACTAGAAATGCTCAGTAAAACAGAAGCCTCCGATTGTCCTAGTTCTTAAGGGCCAGGGAAAATCGCTGCGGAGAATGTCAGTTACAGCTGAGGTTATTGATAGGTTTGAGGAAAGATACTGAGAACGAAGCCTGTTGCTAATAACACAACATCCAACACAGTTGTCGGGGAAGTGACAGTGTCTTGATTTTTCATGTGGGACCTGGAAGGCTAGTCAAGAGGATGTCCAGTCAATGCCATCGTGAGACTGTGGCATTGAGGAGCCTGTACTCTGTTAAAAGATAGACTGAAGCATATTACATTTTTTAAGAGTTTATTTGAGCATTAATTGATTTGAAAAGGGCAGTGTCAAACAGGAAGTGTTTCGGAGTGTTCCTCAGACAGGCCCCAGAGGGGAAAATTATGTAAAGAAAGTTTAAAGCCTAGTTGGCTGTTTGTGATTGGTTGTCCTTGGTATTTTGATTTCCTAACCTTGAGGCATTTACAGGCTGAGGTTTTGGTTTGCTTCTGTAAGTCAAGACAGCATTAGAGCCATCTCCATCTAATGGCCTCCTTATTTAATTAATTTAACAACTCCCAACGGGAACCATATTCTGTAGAGATTGGAAGAACTGGAAGAAATAGTAACACAAATAGAAAATTTCTTAAGTTTTCAAATACATTTTATTGCATACGAGAAACCCTATTGGTTAGAAACTCCAGGGGTCAGACTTCTAGACATTTGAAAAATCAAGAAATGGGAGTTTATTTTGTTATAGTCATCTTAAGCTTTCTGAAAACAAGCAAATGATGCCACATTTGGGGATATGACTATTTTGAGTGTATATTGCTCCATTAATACATAGACATGATTATTTCAAATACGGGAGAAATAAGGCAGACATGTTAAAAAATTAACACTTTTGGAAACTTATAATTTATCTCTGTTTAAGTATTTATCATAAAATGTAAGCTATTTTTTTTTCTAAAGATATCACCAAGCCTTTTGTTCAATGTAATCCCATGAAATGTCCCTTCCGTCTGAAGTAGGAAGTATGTGCCCTTGATGGGCATTCCCATGTTAACACAGGGCATCCATACATAATTTGCTTGCATTATTTCTATTTGCATATGGTAATAAGGAAGATACTTGTGTATATAAAAACAGACCAACTCACACGTACATATATAATGACAGTTCCTTAAATAGCGCTCTTGTTTACAGATTCCTAAAAAAAGTCAGGTAATGTGTAATAATTATTCAATTCACTGAATATTGTTTTGAAAGCATAACTAAATATAAAATATATTTTTAATTGTATATTAGAAAAAATTTTTGGGAATCAAGTATGCACTTCATGGTATACATTTCTTTATGCAGTTGAATAATTCCACATTTAATTTTAATCTCAGGAAAACATTAGAATAACTAGCTTTCACTTCCCTCATCTACTAAATCTTTAAATCTACTAAATCTACTAAAATGCTGTTGTTTTCTACTAGGAAAAATAAACATTAGTCATAGAGTTTAGATCTATGAATATTGGCAAGGTGATCTTATTTAGAATAGCAATTGATGGATAAAAAAATGCCACCTAATATAAAAATAAGCAAAAGATGAATATTCAGCATATGCCCTACTGATTAAACAGACTCTTGAATCAGTCTACATTATAGCCTGGTTATTCATAGGCTGAAATAGAATTTCAAAAGTTATTTTAGTACAACATTTTTTTGACATCACCAACCTAAAGCTACTGACAAAATGAGTAATTTCAAACAGGAATATGACACTTATAGAATAAAATAACCCAAAGGCTGACAAGAAGAGTGAACAAATGCGCTGGACCAGCCAATTTTCTCTCAGCTCCAGAGCATCAGAGAGAGTACTGGCCATTAGCTCTCAGGGTGAGCACTTTGGGATTGGAGATAAACTTACTATTTTAGATTTGATCACTCAAGCACTTTAGACTCTTAGAAGAAATAGCATGTGGTAAATTACAAGTGTGTGTGTGTGTGTGTTTGTGTGTGAAAATATATGCTGACATTACCTAGAATTTTTTAACATACTTTCATGTGTTCTGAATTTTAATACATACATTGTTTAATATATTAATATCAACAATACATAATATCTATTATATTATTAAAATGTTCCACATAGTGTACACCCAATCTAATTGAAGTGATTTTTCTAGTACTTAGTTGACTAATCTTCCTACATAAGTGACCTCTTAGATATTATATATTCAGCACTAGGTCTGACAGTATAGATATCCAGAAACTGGGGCTGAGGATAATGACATCATCAATATGAGTCACTTTGTGTTCCCTAAACTTCAAAATAATCCAAATAATAAAAGCCTAATATGCTAAGTGTCCAGTTGTCTGGTTGTCCGGTCAACCAATCAAAGCATAATATGTTAATGATATGCTAAGGCCACTCAACTGCTCACTATGATGTGTACTGACCACCAGGGGGCAGACACTCTGACCAGTAGGTTAGCTTGCTGCTGGAGTCCAGCCACTTTGGACTGAGTGATACAGGCCGGACATGCCCTGGAGCCCTCCCGCCATTTCTCCCCGGCTGGCCAACCTTCTGTGTCCCTCACTGGCTCTAATTGTGCACCGGTGGTGTCCCTCGGCCTGGCCTGTGCCCTCTCACATTCCAGGACCCCTCAGGGGATGTTGGAGAGCTGGTTTTGGCTCAATCTCGCAGGCCAGGCTGAGGGACCCCACTGGTGCACAAATTCTTGCACTGGGCCTCTAGTTCACTATAATATATGTTTAAAGGGCTAGATATTCAGAGTGGAGATTACTTTTTGGCTGAAAGAGAAGTTGTAAGTAGAGAAAATAGAGATGAATGAGTAGAGGGTAAAGAGGAGAGAGCCAAGTACATGTGCATAAATAGGATAATACAAATATTAAAAATATCTCTCTAGCTTATGGGCCCAAATTCCATTATCCTAGGGAGAAACAGGGAATTATAGAAAGAACAGAGGAATGAGAGGTTAGAAAGGAGAGAGAGAGGGATAGAGGTGGTACAGAGGCTATCCAACTGTTAACTCATAATTTTTTCCATCAGAACTTAATTTGTTAAATAGTTTAATTAGCTACTCAGTTCTCCTCTGGTTCTACCTACTTTAACTTATAGGGTGCTAATTCTACTTCCTAGACCACAAAAGTATGATTCAAAATTCATCATAAAAAGAACTTGCAACTTCTGTTTCAGCTTCCCCCTGTTCTTGCCCAGGCTCTGTATACCTGGAGAGTGTGATTCTGTCTTTGCTACTATGATGTGTTCATGCAGTATACTTTAAATTCTATCACCATTATAAAAATTCTTCGCAGCAACTAGGGTTACCTTTGAATTCTGCCTTCAATTACACAGATTTCCCCAGCACCTCTAATGCTATTAAGCATAAGTGCTTGAAACATGGCTAGGATACATGCAATATGTTTTCTTGTTGATTTATTTAACACGCTAAATCACTGGTTGTTCATGCAGTGTGTTTTAATTTTTTCTGTATCTAGTTTGTGCAGTATGCACAATATGTTCTCATAAATAAATAAATAAATGATTATCACGTTTTGTAGAAATTCCTAAAAATAGAATTACATAGATTCAAAACATTACAAGCAGAATTATAAAAGGACAAGGGTTTGTTAAAATGGCTCCAAAAACTGCTCATTTATGGCCCTTCTGAGTCATATCAGCATTTCATTTCCCCGTTTCATTGAGACTGAACTTTCTCTACAGGAAATATTGTCCCAAAAGGTCATGTCCCATTCAGTCTAGGCACAACCCCAGTGGCATCAGCATGAGCAATGGAAAGCTCAAGGCAAATGTCATTTCATATCAAATGCAGCATCAAAATAAAAGGTGCCCCTACAGACCTCGAAGCATGCTCACAAAGGTGAGGTCATTGCCAGTCTTTCCCTTAGGCGACTTCTGCTTATATCAAGCCTCACAACACTGAGGCAAAGCTTTCTGTTAACCTATCGTGGTGTTTTGGAAAGGTGGTAGTTGGCAGGATAGAAAATAAGACTGAACAATGCAGGGCATCATCCATCAAAATAGCAAGCTAGACTCATACTAGTAATTCACAGAGCTATAATGATGAAAATAACCTACTATTTTGTAGGCATGGGTTATTCAAAGTAAGAAGTAAATGGTTGAATACCACTTACTCCCACTTAGTTTTCCAAGACAAAATAACCTCTATTCTCGGCATTTCTTCACTCCAAGAGAAAACTTTCTGGCAATCTCTACAGACCGATTAGTAACACAAGAAAATGAGGGTAGATTCTACTGTCCTCTAGTATCAGTACTCCTTACTAGAGCTACAGAAGTTCTCCCAAAAGAGTACTTGTTTCATTGCTTCTCTGGAGACTCATTGGCAGAAGGTGGCAGTAATCAATGAAAAAAAAATCTGATTACTCTAGCACTGTCCAGCTATTTCTCACTTGTGCATTTTCTAAAAAGAAAAAAAAAATGCATTCTGACCACCTCCAGTTAGACAAGGCTGTTTGAATAAAAGTATATCTTGATCTTTGCCAAAGTATTACACTGAGTGAAAGTGCTGAAGTGCTGTGCGTCTTCAGGGCCTGACATCCTGCCTGAGATATAGGGGAGGGTTGGTAAACATTTGCTTAAAAACAAACGAATGAATGCATTGCGTCCAAGGATCTTTTATTGTCAGTATTCTATTTCTTGTGTTATGTGGGAAGTCTGATGTACTTTAAAGACTTGGAACAATTAGATGACTTCAACTCAGCATGATTCGTTTGCTCTGCTACTTCCCAGACACTTTAATTGAGGCTAAAAACTTCAAATTGGATTCCACTGTGTCCTTTACTAGCTTATTGTTTTCCTAGCCAATCCATATTAGGATTGTCTTTGCATCCCAATATAATCCATTATTACCACTTGGCTAAACAAACACAGCTGGGTGGTAATGAATGAAGTTTCTACTTTTATGGATAAACTTGGCTGTGATGCTACTCTGCAGCTCACTCTTTAAGACAGAGAGAAGCCAAATCACAATTCCACCCACCAACCTAATATCTCAAAAGATATGAATGTTCTATTGAAATAGCAGGGACAATTCACGTTGATAAATTACTTTGCTTTTATTATGATTAGAGGCAAACAAATGTAGATTAGAAGATAAGTATAATAGAGTCATTCAATCTTTTCTACACTTATGTATATACAGTATATATGCATATTATATATACATACAGTATATATATAGTACACACACATATATATGACTTTCTTATCAATTTAGAAAATACATTTTGAATATTACAGGGAATTATAGAATTATACTGATAGACATGGTGCTCTGTTAATTGTCTGGATTTAGTTTCCCAGTAGTAAAACATTTTAATATAACAAATCATTACATATAAAGGCTAAATTTCATTTTTAACATCTAGGATCCTGATTCAGTTTAATCCATTAACTGTTTGTTTGTTTTTTAATTCCATTGCACCTTGACAGAAAAATCTCTGAGTGTAAAACTTATCCTCAGTTTTTGATTATAACTTGATGGCTTCTTCGTTTGAGACTTCACAAACCAAAAAGTCCAAGTTAAAATTGCAAAACTAAATTTCAGCAATTAAAAATTGTCAGCCAATAGATCAGTAGCTCTCAACCTTGGCTACACTGGGAATCACTGGGAATCTTTTTAAAATCCTGATTTCTGGGCCTCATCCTCCAGAAATTCTGTCTCTTTGTTATGGGGTGGGGCCACAACATTAGTAAGAAAGAAACAGAATTTCTGGAAGATGAGGCTCAGAAATCAGGATTTTAAAAAGATTCCCAGGTGATTCTAATGTGTAGCCAAGGTTGAGCACTACTGCAATAGATACTAGCAGAAACAAAGTCCAGGTGTCATGATTTTTACCCTTCGCTATAAATTAAATGCTGTTTCACCCCATGGAGTTCCCAGCCTGAAGTTCCCAATATTGTGAACAATTAAGTTTGCATGCTCTGTTATATGGGGCTCCTGATCAGTTGCCTGTACACAGAGCCTAGGCTGCTGTTCACATACCATTGCCTTGCACAAATAAATCTGCAGTAACCTAAAGACTAGAGCTATTTGAAGGTTCCATGAAAACCTAGCCTACAATGTGTTCTCTGCTTGCTAGTCAATTTTTAGTTGTCAGAACTGTTATCTACTAACTGAAATCACAAAGATGTAGTAACCAAGGAAATTTTGGGGGGAGCACCCAAAAGATTCAGAAACAGTAATCGGCTCATTTTGGTGAATTTCTGGGCTTTTTTCATTTTCTGTCTTTAGAATATATACAGCAAACTTGCCATAGCTTTGGGAAAAGCTTTCTTACCTAATCTACATAGAAAAGTGAGACTCACAGATAGCCACAGTTGCTAATTACCATGGACCCAGAGCTTTTTAAACCTCTAATCCAGGGGTCCTCAAACTACGGCCCGTGGGCCACATGCAGCCCACCGAAAACATTTATCCGGCCCGTCAGGTCTTTTTGCCGCAGCTGCCTGTCCTGCTTAGCAGCTGGCTCATCCCGGGCCCGCAGTGCGCATGTGTGGAATGTCTGAGGGACAGTGAACTGGCCCCCTGTTTAAAAAGTTTGAGGACCTCTGCCTAATCAGTTAAATGAAATGAATGCTTCCTTGCTATTATTGCCCTCATATCCAATGTTTTTAAATTCTGTTTTACACATTTTAATCAGTCTCTTCCTATATTGTATATATGTTGTCAAATGCGATATACAATGAGAATTATGATGTCATACTAAAAATAAAAGTGTGTCTCTTTTAGTTTTACTCATTGTGACAATTTGTATGATTTTTAAACTGTGGTACAATAATTACCTTTTTATGTAAGTCCTTCACTAAATTTATAAGAATGTAAAGCATAAGAAATACAATATAAAAAACCCTAAGTTAAAAACCAATGCCCAATATTTTCAATAAAGACAAAGAAGTGTAAGAAATGCATGTTGTAGCTGTGCATGATAATGAAACTTCCTAAAAGCTGAACATGAAGGAGTAGTCATAGTTCTGTGACAATGTTTTTACTGAAAGCTAAAATAACACAGCATATTTTATTGAATTCACCCGCTACAAAATGCTGTGGAGACCTCTGAACTCAATGGTGTTTTTCCCCAGGTGTATTGTATTTTAGGAGATGGGGACCTTTGGACCGTGCTTAGTGCTCTTATAAAAGAGACCCCAGAGGATTTCTAGCCTCTTCCATCATGTGAGGATACAGCCAGATGATGCTTGCTATGAAGTAGAAAGACAGCTCTCACCAGGACCTGACTGCGCTGGCACCTTTATCTTGGACTTCCAACCTTCAGAACTGTAAGCAATAATTTTCTGTTGTTTATAAGCTACCCAGGCTACGTCTTTTGTTAGGGCAGCCTGGATGGGCTCAGACACTGGCACTCCACTTAATGGCATTGCCCAGCTCTTTCGGAGATGCCCAGAGCCCCTCGTGTACACAGCAAATGGCAAATAGCTCAGTCACGGAATTGCCAGTGTGGGGAAAATCCCCACCACAGTCTCAAAGGGCTGTGAGGAAAAATCTTTACATATTGAAAACCCCTGAGATTTTGAGTGCGCTTATTACAGCAGTTCCTATGTAATAATATATGAAAATAGAGTTTAGCTAAATTAGAGAGATGAGTGGTAAAAGATTCTTTAGATTATCCCCCTTAGCTATGTGTCATGTAGCTGAAGCTGGTTAGCAAACAATTTCAAATAGAACTTTCTCATACTTAGAGAAAATTTGGTTGTTTGAGTTATGGATGAAAATGTGGCTTTAAAAAGCCATGTACTTTCGAAGCTAAGTATGCAGCTTTCCAAGGTTACATTTTGTTAAGAAACGTTAGATTTGTGCCTCGGCAGAGAGTCTCCTCCTCCCTGCAGGTGACGACAGACTGTTCTGGAGGCAGGACTAGAACTCGCCTTAAAAATAGGGTCTGTGTGTATGTACTGCTCAAAAGTGTTTGACTAAAACCCCTCCGTCCTCTACTATATAACCTTGGTGTGGAAAATGTTGAGAACAAGAGATCCTAATATATCTCTGCTCTGGTGAAAATAACCTTGGCCAGATTTATAAAAATAATTTAGCTGTGAGCAAAAACCTTCAACTCAGTGACTATATAGGATATAAATTGCAAGATACATAGCAGTATAATTGGGTGAAATAAACTGTTAAGTGAAAGTAGTAAGGGTTATCCGTAAGCATACAGAAGATGTCCTGAGAAAAAAACATATAAATTTTCTTTTGCCTCATTACTATGGAACAGTTCCTTGAGGTGATATTCTAGAGTAGAAAAGTAATCTATGGTTCTCAACATTCAGGTGCACACGTGTCTTCCTATTTGTTTGACAAGAGAACATGTGTGTTTTACATAAAAACAGGATAAAAAATACATGGAATGACTGGTACATCTCGCTCACTCAGATAGTATTTTGAGTGGGCTTACATAGAAGAGAGGGTTTTACAATACATACTGTGAAATACTGTGATAGGATCTGAAGAATTTTTTTTTTTTTAATGAAGACCTTTCAGAGAGAAGTAGTTAGTATGGGATATTCCACGGCTATCCCCCTCAAGAGAATCTACTGTGGACTGTGGTTGATGGAGGTCCAGCTGCCACACATTTGGGTGTATCTCAGATTTTACCCAAAACCACAGTTTAATAACAGCCAGGGACTAACTGTGGCAGGGAGGTTAGTTATGGGCTCTTCTTCCCCCCACCTGTTGCAGGAGTCTTCTATTGGGAAACTTTTATCAGAGGACTCCTGGTCACCTTGGCTTGGCTGAAACTTTCTCAGATCTGCAAGGTGTTAAGCATCCTTCTACCAATTACTCCATTCTCTTACTCATCTTATGCAGGGGTCAGGCATACAAGGTTTATGGTATAAAGAATCTACTCTGATGTTTCTGCCTTCTTCCATCATAGACATTTCCCCCAGTGGATCTTGCCTATCCAATCCCACCCTGGCAACTCTATCTAACAGTCCTCAACTGACACCTGTGTGCTTTGAGATTAGTCCACTTGATCCGGAGACTATTTTTGTCTCTAGAATTAGACATTTTTTTAAAAAAACAAACAAACAAACAAACTGACCAATGTTATAGCCAAGTTTTAAATATTTTCACTTATGGGAAAAGAATACTTATTAAAAATCAAAAATAGAACCTATAGTTTTTGTTTTGTTTCGTTTTAAGGAAGTCAGCATGTCAAATTGAAAATACTATGGTAGGCAGATTTGGGGACACCCTTTTCCTTCTCTTTTCTATTTTGAGTATTTAGAGCAAAACATCTTGACACAAAATCACTGCTGGTTGACCTTCCATCTTTCAGGTAGTAACAAATACTATTCTTTTCTTCCCATTTGTAACACAGCCCCAAAAATAATACAGGTAACCAAATAAAAATTTTGAGAGATTGAATGTTTGGTGTGAGCACTAATATAGTAGGATAGTGTAGAAACATGTGAATGCATGTAGACAAAACCTTTTAAAGGGCTGAATATAAAAACATATGGAACTTGTTTTATATCAAAAGTTAATGGTGAGTTATTTTTAGTATTATAATATCTACAGATAGACCAAGAAATTGGTAAGCTCAAAAGCGTATAATAGTTTAATTATTTATTTCAGAAAGGTAAGAGGAAAAAACTTAGATCAATGGCAGGGAACTGGGATTTTCAGGAAAAATTCACACCACAAATTATCTAACAAATGTTTTAGCCTTCTACTAAGTTAATCTCAGACAAGCTGCTCCCAAAAAGATATAATCAAATGAGGAAAGCATCAGCATAAAGACTCAAGCCACCACCCTTCCTCAAATCACTGAAATTAAATTATTTCCAGTAGTATCTGAGCAGATATCTCTGTAAAAGATAAAACATGTTTCTCCTTAAATAAATGACACCACCTATGATTACCCAGAGCATTTTAAGCCATCAAAGAGTCTCCAAAAAAAAGATAGGTTAACCTTCAAAATGGCTAAATTTTATGCTGTGACCCAACTATGTGAGACACTGTGAACATTTTCTATATTTAATATCATGAGCGATTAAGCTAAGTATGTTCCCACATGATTCATATCTTACATATGATGTGTATAGTATACAGTATAGTATCACATGTCCATACATGCTTGTGTGGTATATATAACATAAAACTCCTCTTTGCATACAAATATGCATATGGGTATATCCACTTCCAAATTCTGCATAAACATTCTATACTTGGGTAGCATTCCAATTCCTACACAAAGCTAGTACAATTGTGATCTTCATTAAGAGCGACACAAATTGTTTTTGTTGAGCAGCGTGTCTGCCTTGTGTTTTACAAGGACTAAAAGTCAGGCAGAAGAAAGGCTGCCAGATGGAAGCTGAATGCCCTGTGCCTGGCAGGCCCCAGAGTAGCATGATTTAAATCTCTCTAGACACTGCCATTGTGTGCTCTTGCTCCTCTATTTATTATTTAGCAAGCAAGGTATAGTTACTACCTAAGAAATGCTTTATACCTGGAAAATGGATGACAGCTAATTCAGTTATCGCCTTCCTTGGAAGTAATATTTGCATTTTTCAGGTGGAAAGTCATTCAAAATTATTTTGCTAAAATAGGTTCAAATGTTTCTCTGGGTAGTCTCAGAATTCCTTAGACTTTTTATGATTTGTAGGGCAATATGTCTTTCTTTTAAAAATAATCAGATAATTCATTAAAGAAATAATTGAATATCAGGGGTTGGAAGGGTGGAGTGTAATATAGTAGACTTAGAGTAAGGATTCCACAATGCATAATTTCCTCTCCCTGACTCAGAAAATTCCAGTTTAGGAAACATGTTGTATATATCAATAGTGTTCTGTAATTGGCCATTGATTTGAGTTAAAAATGTAATATTGATAAGGGATCTCTTATGTTAGTGTAAAAATATCTATAATAATCACATCAGACTAAGAACCTAGGAATTAATTTTAATGTTATGTACAAATTTAATGCTTCACAATTTATTTTAAAAATGGATTAATATAAAACCATGATTTACTCAATAAAGTAAAAATGAGGTAGCCCTTATAAAATATGAACATAAAAATGATATGTAAACACATCAAATTGAAGGGGAATTTGAAAATAATATATATAAACAGTAAGTTTTCATTTGCTTATCAAATAATGTCCTTCTAGTATTAAAAGTATTACCCAATTACTTGAAATACTTGAAAATCCAGAGAACCTTCATAGATATTTTTACTTAACGGAACTGTGATAAAAAATAATTTGGCTCACCAACTTATTTTAATATTCAGAATTATGCTACACAAAATCAATCAATCAGAAAAAACTAAGAACCATATGATTTCACTTATTTGTGGGATGTATAATGAAACTCATAGACATAGACAACAGTATGGTATTTACCAGAGGGAACGGGGAGGGGGTAGTAGAGAGAAAGGGGGCCAAATATATGGTGATGGAAGATGATTTAATTTTGGGTGGTAGACACACAATGCAATATACAGATGATGTATCATAGGAATGTACACTTGAAACCTATACAATCTTACTATCCAATGTCACCCAAATAAATTTAATTAAAAAATGAAAGGGAATGATTATTACAATTTAATATTTATTACTGAGGAAGAATCAGATTAATAACACTGTTTACTGAGCTTCTTGACAAAAAAATGTGTATTTTAGATTTTGTTTGTTCGTTGCTCTTCAGGCAAGAAATGACATACATAAAGACAATGTAAATGAGCAAGATGTTAGAATGACATATATGTCAACAAATGAAATACATGTTATCTAAAATTCATGCCGAAAAATGATACAGTAAATAGTTTCAACAGCTACTTTTTGTGGGTGGTTTTCCTTGACAGAACATCTCTCCAGGTTGTGATTCGGCATACTTTTCTTTCTTTTTTTAAATATATTTTATTGATTTTTTTACAGAGAGGAAGAGAGAGGGATAGAGAGTTAGAAACATCAATGAGAGAGAAGCATCGATCAGCTGCCTCCTGCACACCCCCTACTGGGGATATGCCCACAACCAAGGTACATGCCCTTGACCGGAATCGAACCTGGGACCCTTGAGTCCGCAGGCCGACACTCTATCCACTGAGCCAAATTGGTCAGGGCTGGCATCCTTTTCCCTGATGCATTGCTGCACTGGCCTTGTGTGATATTCTGAAATGTTCAAATAATTCATTATGTGGAAGATATTCCAAGGAAGGAATTAAAATTATTTTGCCTCAAAAATAACCTCTGCAACAAACTTTCATTTACAAGCAACCCCATTTACTAGTAATAGACAGAAAAGTAATGAGAAAGAAATTGGGAAATTGTAGGCCATTAGATCACAATAAGAGTTATTGTGGCTCCTAGCTGAGCAATATCTCCCAAATTCGGAATGATAAGCATTTTGTGTTCTTTTATGAGATGGTAGTTAGGTATAGGTATGGGCATAAGAGGAGACAGAGATGAGGCTCAGGGGAACAAATTTTGTTGTCTCCACTGGTCCTAGAGACATGGTTCCTGGGAAAGAACACACTAGGATGGTCTGGGGCAGAGGGCAGGTGGAAAAGGAGCCTTTTATTGGGGTTTCCTTGGGAAAGGCAGGTCAGTATAAATAGTTGAGGATTGACTAGTTGGAATAATTTTGGAGAACTATCTTTTGCTCCCAAAGTTAAAAAAAAACAACAAAAAGTCACAATTTAAAAAAAATGAATGAAAATGTTCAATATTCCATATTGTCCAAGTCCTCCTTCTATATTTTCTAGAGACATTTATGAGGTAATTAATTCTTGCATTATATAACCTTAATTTTGGTTTTATTTTACCTTCAGATTTCTAGTATAAAAACCAAATTAAAAAAATAGAAAGCCATATAATATTTAGCAGTGTAAAATTATAAATCTATGGAGTGAATGAAGAAAACAATATTTCTCATTTGGGAAGACTGTTGGACAAAGTCATTGATGCTGTTCAGTTAGCCCAGAAAAATGCTGCAAGGAGGGGGCCTGTGGGAGTGAGGAAGAGATAGTTCAGCTTTGGGGGCTAGAGAGAATGTGAGTTTAGTTTTGTGGGGTAGAGAGAATGTGCAAGGAATCAAATTATAGCGAAGATCACTCAGGCAGAAACAGTTAATCCTATTAAGGGAATGAAAATGCAACTCTATGCTGAATTAGGAAAGACCTCTAATGGAAATTTACTGATCTAGGACTTCTGAGAATGGGGGCAAGTAATCAAAAGCTCTTTACAATGGTATCAGTATCATGAAAATGATGGACACAAAAAAAGTTTCAAGCAAGCATGCTTAATTTTACACAGTAAAACCTTATTTTTATAAGGTTCATCTGACTTGTAAAATGATGATCATTGAATTTACAAGTTTGGTTTTTTGTAAGTAACTTTTGGAAATGCTATTAATTCTTGTTTCCACTTTTAATTTTCAGACTACCTATTTAGATATTCATAACATAAAAATTGTTACATGAAAAGTAACAATGGAAGCTTATTTGAATCAGAGTATTACCCCAAAATGTAAGCAGGGGAGGAATTTCTCATTCATGGAAACTATTGAGCGCCCAGCAGGTGTGGCTCAGTGGTTGAGCATTGGCCCATGAACCAGGAGGTCATAGCATATGCCCTGGTTTCAGGCTTGATCCCCCAGTAGGAGAGTGCAGGAGGCAGCCTATCAATAATTCTCTCTCATCATTGATGTTTCTATCTCTCTGTCCCTCTTTTCCTTTCTCTAAAATCAAGAAAAGACATAATTTTAAAAAAGAAATAAACTATTGAGCATATGGGCTCTAACTGATTAGATTTAGAATCTCGGATCCTTACATATCTAAGGAAAGACAATTTTCATAACATGGGCAAAAATAAATAAATAGATAGACAAATTCAGGTAAGAAAAATATAAGCATTCGGTAATAAAACAACATGGACAGGAACAGCTGAGAGAAACTAAACAAACACTTGAACATTTTCACCTTCAAAGTGGAAGCTCTTCTATTATACATGGATTCTTCCAAATAGTTTGATTACTGATGGGGAGTGATCCTCATCCCCACCTGTTGCTTGTAGGAGTGGAATTCTTGCGATATCCAGAGGCAAAAACATTTCTGAGAATCACACGGAGACCAAGTGATTTTTATTTCTGTGCAATTACATCCCCTATTTTCCTAGGTCCTCTCTCCCCCAGGCCCACTTTAGAAGTGTAGCTGGTGCTTCAGCAGAGCTAAACATCAGAGCCAAAGTCCAGAGTTTCTGTTCCACGTTGGAGCAGAGTCCAGTCCAGTATCAGACTCTTTTAGCTTGTGTTCCCCACTGCAGTCCATCAGTCCTTTGCATGTGGTGTCTACAGGGCCACATGGTTAGGGAGGAAATGAGGACAAATTAAAGGAAGAAGGAATGAGAGCCCCAT
>NW_006285791.1:3906151-3913025 GCF_000327345.1 Myotis davidii
AGAGAGAGCCAAGAGAGAGAATTCCTTTGTTTGGGGCATTATGCATCCCCGAATTATCACATGTTTGGAGTGGCCATGTCCATTCTGGCTCACCATCTCTGTCCCTACGTGTGACTGACAGGCACCTTCCCTAGTCACCCCAAATTTACTGTGCATGCATCTATCTCCCCTTTGTTGTACCCTTTCCCCCAGTGATCAGCAGAGGATAGACCAGCGGATCCCTGGGGAGTGCAAAATTGAAGCTTCCTTGTGAAACTTCCCAAATGGCAGGCCTATCATGTCTGGTTTCCCTTTACTCCTTTTCTATTATTAATAACTAAGTAATTACCATGGTAAAGTTTGAGTGGCTTTGGCCAGCATTGGACTCACATATTTCCAACTTCTCATAAGAAAGAGGAGTTTCCTTGTCTCGGTTCCAGCTTGAAAATTCTGATGGGGTGGTTGTGATTTTTCCAGCTTGTTTACCGTTTGCACCCTTAAACCAGGCAGTGTGGTTCATGGGATAGGAGTCAGGGGTCTCACATAGTAAGTGAAATTGAACAAAAGAATGGTGTCTGGAAGGGGAGGTTACTGAACTCAGTGCCTTGCTGGAATCCTTGTCAGCATCCAGCTTCTTTAAGTTATACTAGTATCTACTAGAATGACTCAGTGTTTCTCTTTCTTACCAGATGAGGTGCCAGAGATCAGCCTGCTATTTTTCCCATGGTTGTTATTTTCTTTGAATTATTCTCGTCTCCTAATTTGATTTTATCTAGAGTCATTTTTCCTGCCTTCCAGTCTTTCCTGATGATCTGGAAGTAAGTGCGTTTGATATAGGCATTTTTACTTGTGATCTGTATAGGCAAGGAGGAAATATAAGCTCCTTCAGGAGGCAAATCATGAATATTCTTGAGGTATGTTAACTGTAACCTGGCCATCTCTATCCATCTTGCAGCCCACTCCGTCAATTTAGCCTCTAGACAAGGAACCGGGGACAGCTAGAGACGGAAATGAGGCCAAGCTGGTTTCCCCTTCTGTGATTTTCCACTTGCTCCCTGGGACCCGTGATTGAAATGTTTGATCAGATATTTACATTGGTGCCTAGTATTTTTCTGGCGTTCCAAGTTGTCTTTTGTTCAGAATGACTCTCTGAATTCTGTATATAATTCTCTATATCCATCTATGAGACCCACACAGTTCATGACTTTCCTCAGCCTTTTCAGTCCAATTTTTCACAATTTATAATTGAAAACTAGATGCTAACAGTGCTGTTTAGCTCCCAGAGAACAAAACTGGTGTCTAATTGTCGAAAATACTTAAACACACCTGATGTTGACAATACCTGTGGATGCCACCTATGGAGAGATGATAAAGATGTTAAAGTTTGTGAATAAGTGAAGTACTAATTCATAGTTGGTAATTTTACATGCTCAATCTTGGCTCTGAACATATTCATTCAAAAATTATTTTTAACTTTATAGAAAGGCAAAGAAATAATAATAAAACTCATTGCCCAGGCTAATCAACAAAGAAATATATTTATATTTAATGTAAATTTTACATTTTATAATAAATTCCTTCGTCTACTTGGCAGTAGCCAGCATAACGGATTACGCAGTCATCCCATTTTATTGTTGTGAAATGTAACAATTGTGAAAATATTTTTGACCTCTGTTTTCCATTTATACGCTTCTACCAATTCACCAGGACATTGACCATGATAGTAAATTAAAGGAACATTTAGGTGCTGCCATTAATTCTCTGTTTCACAAAAGCTGGCTGTCTACCTTCTATATGATCTGTGCTTCTTGTGTAGTGAATACAATAAAATAGATAACCTGGAGCCCTTCCGAAGAGAACTTTCCATTGTACAAGAGCTCCTCGGGTTTAAAATGGTACTAAAGTATAATCAAACAATCTAAGAATTTTAGGCTTCCAGAATCAGGCGCATGTAAGCAAATTGCCTCATTAAGAATGTTTAGCAATCTCAGTAATTTGTCTATGGATATGTGATCTATAATTAGTATTTTACATTTTGAGAAGAATATGTATTCTCCCAAATAAATATAACTATAGGAGACTTGGGATATATAAAATTGTTATGATAAGAGATTGGAGAAAGGAAGTAGCTAGCATTCAGTATGTCACTAGAAACAATATAACACAGTAATTTCACAGAGCTAAGCACTTAATATCCCTATCAGCAATATCAATATTCATATTGGTCATTCCCTACTCTTACTTAAGTAATAACCAAAGTAAGTGACAATTTTCTTTATAATGAATACAGAAAAAAAATGTTTGTGGGTAAAGGAATAATGAATCAAATTCCAAATTTATCATTAAATGTTTTTTATTATTCAAATTAAAATGTAAAATATCTATATTTCAAATGTTTACATGTTTTCAGCCATAAGGTAAACTAACAATAATTAGTATCTGTTGAGTAATGACAGGGCTAATTAAGACATGTGAGAGATTTATTCATTGTGATTATTCAACTTTTGGCGAAAGTATCAATAATACCATATACAACTGCTGTTAAATTCAATCTTGTAGGTACAAATCAAAATTTTACAAATAGAGCATATTAAACAGATGTACTGTCTTTCAGGTGTAAGGTTTATAGAAGAAAAGATCATTTCCAATCTCATTTCACTTGTAATTGAACACTTGCCCGTGAGGATAAATTTCCAGTGAATTGCACTGTGACATATTCATGATTCCAGTTTCCTTAAATGCTGTCTTAAGTAATTGTGTGAAATATTCGCTTTCATTCCTCTCTGGGAAGCTAAAATTTTATGTCAAATTTCAATAGGTTGGAAATATTGAGGATGAAACTCGGCTCAAATTGTGGTACAATGCTTGTTCCAAACAGTAAAGAGAACCACATTTAACACACAAACACTAGAAATCACACACCATCCATCTATGCATGTTTTCCCAATAGGATGGAATATGGTGAAAACAAGTATGGCACTTATTTTCCCTGGATTTACAGAAAGACAAATCTTATAATTTTCTGTGATGTGATCTTAAATCTATTAGCTAACTATGGTTTTCATCAACACTTTCATTTTCTGTCAAAACTAATACAGTCATTCTCCGTTGATAGTGCCAGAGAAACTATGAAATGGGATAAAGAGTTTTTTCTTGTTGTTCCCCATTATATTAGGTATTGAATATTTTACTGTAAATAAAAAAGGCCTAGCTGGTTTTCTCAGTGGTTAGAGCATCAGCCTGTGGACTGAAGGGCCATGGATTCTATTCTAGTCAAGGCATGTACCCTGGTTTCAGGCTCCATCACCAGACCCAGTCAGGACAAGTGCCAGAGGCAATCAATCGATGCGTCTTTCTCACATCAGTGTTTCTCTATCTCTGTCTCTCCCCCTCCCTTCTATTCTCTCTAAAATTCAATGGAAAAATATCCTCGGTGAGGATTAACAACAACAAAAAGAATGCTTGTTTGTTTGGTTGTTTATTTATATGTATCTGTGTGTTTCTTTTTGGCATTTCAACAAGATCAGAAAAGGTGAAAATTTCTGCTTAATCTTTCAAGGATAGTAATTTAAGAATCAAGTAGCCAATGCCTGCATTTTATTAGGAACTCCTGATAAATAATATTTGATTGATATGACCTCAAACTTCCCTCCTCTGCTTTACTCTGCAAACTTCTCCATCCATGCCCTCCATTATTTATCAAGCTACTCAGTGTCTTCCCAGTCCAAAATATTTTCTTCTAAACATCTTTGAACATTTATCTTAGGTTAATAAAGTCCTTTCAAGGTTCCAACCTCTATTGTCACATAAAAATCAGTTTCCTTCCTTTCACATATAGTGACTATTTTATTCTTCACAAGAGTTTTGTTTGTTTTTTATCATTACATTTTCGTCATGTCACTCAGAGTTCGCTGTACAAACTGACTTTTGTACATTGCAGGGGTCAGTTCTCTTTAACTGACTTTGTACAGCATCTAACAGAAGCAGGCATGTGCTTCATAAATGTGTGATGCTGATGGCAACAACTGTTTGCAGTGCTGGTGTTATTAATAATTCAGAAAAATCTGGCAAGGTATTCATGTATCTTTTAATGGATCCCAAGTGGAGAAATCATTAACATACTAAGGTTATAAAAGTCAGGGTCTGTACACATAACAAGGTAATAACACAACAGCACAAATATAGGAAGCATTTCCATCAGTTCCATCTTTAAGTACTAAAGAAAAATACTCTTGGAGACATCAGAATTTTCTCACTTAGCAGATTTGGGGGGTTAGGATAACAAAGATCTGAGAAATTACAAAAACAATCATTTAAAATTTTTCTCATAGATTTACCACTAAAATCTTGAAACTTCTGTTAAATTGCCAAGATTGTTTAAAAAGTTTAATTATTTTTTAAAATTTAACTTTATTGTTGAAAGACCCCCACCTTCCCCCTTGACTGCTTCTAGTCCACCCCTGCTCTCCACCCCAGGCCTTCACCGCACTATTGCCTGGGTATAAGGGTTATGCCTATATGCATGTAAGTTCTTTGGTTAACCTCTTCCCATCCACCCCCACCTTCCCTCTGAAATTCATCAGACTGTTCCATGTTTCTATGTCTTTGGATCTATTTTGTGCATCAGTTTATTTTGTTCTTTAGATTCCACATATGAGTGAGATTATGTGATACTTATATTTATCTGACTGACTTATTTCACTGAGCATAATACTCTCCCAGCCCCTCCATGCTGTCTCAAAGGGTAAGAGACCCTTTTTGTTTTGTTTTACTGCTGCATAGTATTCCATAATGTAAATGTACCACAACTTTTTCTTCCACTTCTAGGAATATATCCCAAGAAACCCGAAACACCAATCATAAAGAATATACCCACCCCTATGTTCATAGCAATGCAATTTACAATTGCTAAAAAGTTTAATTCTTGATGTCAGCCTGATTTAAGCATTTCATTTCTGATTGCATTAGAGTCTCTTTTAACTGTTTACTTATTTTTTGAAATCAATGTAAATATTAAAAAATGCCTCTTCTTCTTTTCTACTTACTGCATCCTTCCTTCTTTTCTTCCTATAGCTTTAAAAATATTTTAAACTTACTTGATACATTATGGAAGTTTTTGAACTTTCCTTACAAATATTTTTACTCAGCTATTGATACTAAATAATAAACCAAAACTCACCTGCATACAGCCATAACCTTTTTGTTTCTTGCACGTGACTCACCTGGAGTGGTTCTGCATAGTCCAGGAGAGGGGTCTGCAGTTTGTCGGATCTTGGCTCTAGGGATGGGTTGGGTTTAGATTTGCATTATGTGCCTCATTCTGGGACTCATGTTGAAAGGGAAACAGCTGCCCTAACAAGTTCTTCTAATGATCAATCACCAGAGCTGCATAGTTGAACCAAATATCTTGGGCACAGTAAAGCCTCTGCTTGTATCATATCCACTAGAATTCTATTGGCCAAAGTAAGTGTATATGGGTTAGCCAACACCAAAGGGTGGGAAACTGTACTCTACCCACAGTGAGAGAGAGAAGAGGGTGAAGACTTAATTTAAAATATCCGGACTATCTCAGAGCAGAATCATTTTTTATTCACACCAAGTCTCCTGTGGGAATCAACATAAACAGATTGTAAAGATACTTTATAGGCGTGTATTAATAAGTTAAATCCAAACATCTATTTTTGGTAATCTCATCAATAAAATGCAGGGTACCAGATGGTGAGTCTGGGTTTAACAAATGACACAAGAGAAACTGAAATAGAGAAGTTTATTCCTCGCAGTTCCTGGAGAAAGTACACTTTGAGGAGCCACAAGGGGAGGTTCAGATAAAGTGCAGAGTGAGCAATAGGATCCCAGCTGGGGCCCATGCCTTTTTTTAGGGTCTGTGGGTGGAGTACTTTGGGGTTCCTGGCCTAAGTCCTGATCAGTCCATTCAAATCAGAGAGGGTTTTTGGTAAGCTCTCTGGGGTTTTACCTAAGGGGCATAAAAAGCCTTGAGGCCCCGAGGCAGGGGAGACTACTGGTCACAGGGCTGTTGGAGTAGTCCTGTCAGAGATGTACCTCTGCTTGTGACTCTGTGGGGGTGATCTCAGGCATGTGCTTGCAGGAGGGGCTACTGTTGGATTAAGGTCCCTGCAGGACACTTGGCCAAACAAAAAAAAATGCCCAGGCAGCAGTACCATAGAGAATCAAAGCTTACAATTCTCAAAATGTGGGACTTAGGCCTAAGATGTTCTAATAAAGCAATGGACTTCTATAACACATCACTCTCTTGCTTGTTTGGAAATTCATGTAAACTCTGCAGAGATGGACACAACCATTTGAAATTGGGAAATCAGGAACATAGTAACACGTTATTGAAAAAAAATGTGGTTCAGAATATACAGGGTGAGACTAAAGGAGGTTTACAGTTATAAACAGTTTATTCTTGTATTGTTATGTATTAACTATTGTATTATTTTCCATATGAACAACTATAAACCTACTTTTGCCCCACCCTACAAAATACTATCACATATCATCAGGTCAGAATTCAGACAGAAAAAGAGGAAGAAAAACTAAACTACCTCAATGCTAAAATTTTCATAATTAATAAAGCATTTCAAAGAAATATATATGTATTATCCTCAATGACAAGAAAATAGAACTTTTACTCTGAGATCTGATATGTAAATATACAGTCTATTAATTATTTATTCCTGTTTAAAATACACAGAACAATTTTTAAAGATGAAATCTCAATTATAAATATCAGGCATGCCTGGGAGATTTTTAAGGAAACCTCAGGCTCCATGTAACAAAATGGGAGGATGTTACTCTTTCTTGATTTCAAAAATTTCTGGAAAACATAGCCAGAATCAGTCATTTCACCCAACATTTTTTTTTTTTTTTTTTT
>NW_006285791.1:3918180-3926993 GCF_000327345.1 Myotis davidii
CTCTGATAGGTTGCTTGCCTCCATTGCCTCCATTTCGTTTACTTCCTTTTCTGATGATGCCTGTTTTTCTTTCATATTTGGGTTGGTTCTTTGTTTCACCATGGTTTCTCTTCTCAAGATGTTTGGTTATGAAGTTCTCTCTCTGCTGTGCTTTCCGTGAGAAGAAGCAGTGCTTGTCTGAGTTGACGCAGTCACGCTGCTTGAGATCCCTTGTTTCCAGGTTAGTCTTCACCCAACATTTTAATTTGTCAGGGAAATCCCTGGCTTTAAAGCTTTAAAAATTATTATTGAGAGAGAGAGAGAGAGAGAGAATGAATGAATGAATAAGTTGGATTGCAGTAGTCTCCCTTTATCTGTACTTTGGCTTTCCAGGGTGAACTGTAGTCCAAAAATATTAATCGAAAAGTTCTAGCAATAAACGATCTATACGTTTTAAACTGTGCACCATTCTGAGTAGCATGATGAAATCTCACGTCGTTCCTTTACATCCCACCTGAGATATGAATTATCCCTTTGTCTAATGTCTGCATTGTATCTGCTCTGTGTCCTCCAGTCACTTTGTAGCCATCACAATTATCAGAGATGGCCTCCCAAAGCTCCACCTCTAACTGCTATCACCTTGGGGATTACATCTTCAACCTATGGATTCAGTCCATAGCCATACAATACCATTAATGCCTTCAAGATGCTTATCAGTGAATGAGAAAATCATGTAAACTATTGCACAAAGCAGTTAGTGTTATATCACTAAAAAGATTCATTACCTGTGATAGTGTAGAAGAGAATGAGAGTATTAGATAAATTATGCATCCTTAAAGAACACAGAAAATGATTAGAATGAATAATGAAAGATTTCTTATATCTTTTACAGATAAGATTTATTCTCAGTGTCTCCAGAAAAATAGAAATGCCAGAATGTCTTAGTTTCCAGTGTATTCCCGTTCTCCATGTCAGTTACTTATCTCTGCTGACATGAAGTCCCCTGCATTCCCACAGGAGAGTGAACATGGGACTGGGAGGGTGAACCATATAAGTGTGGGCAGATCACTGCATTCACCCCAGTCATAACAAGATGTGGTAATAGAGTTACTGAACCTATCCTGACATCATCCTGAAGTTAAGTCTCCTGATACATAAAAGAGCACTGGCATGGATTACTATTTACTAAACTATGGTTCACAAGCTATAGAGTCAGTGAGACCTCTGGCTAGAAACAACTAGAAATGCAGGCAAAATACAACAAAAATCCTCACAATGGACGAACATTCTTACTGAATGCTACTAACAACCCTGATAACTCTCTCTCCCTACCTATCCCTGCTACTTTTCTCGGACCTCATCTCTCCCTGCTGTTGTTTCTGTTCATTCTGCTCAGTTCCCTGCCACACAGTGGCCTTGTTCCTGTTCTTTGCATATCCCAGACAGGCTCCTGCCTCAGGGCCAAAGACTGCTTGCTTTGTTGGGTGCACTCTTCCCCCACGTATGGGTATGGCCACTCCCTTGCCTCTTTTTGGTCTCTGTTCAGAGGTCACCTTCCTAATGATATCTATTATGATCAGATCGAATGACTAACATTACAACATGCCCAGCCTAACTTTTTTAAAAAAATATATTTTATTGATTTTTTACAGAGAGGAAGGAAGAGGGATCGAGAGTTAGAAACATCGATGAGAGAGAAACACCGATCAGCTGCCTCCTGCACACCTCCCTCTGGTGATGTGCCTGCAAATAAGGTACATACCCTTGACCAGAATCAAACCTGGGACCTTTCAGTCCGCAGGCTGACGCTCTATCCACTGAGCCAAACCAGTCAGGGCTCAGCCTAACTTTTTATAACACATCGCTTTCTAGCTTGTTTGGAAATCCATGTATTACTAAGATTATTCTATATTGCATGTCTCCCTGAGCTATAGTGTAAAATTATGTATGGTATAATCACAAGGGTGCACATCTTTGTTGGTTGTAGTGGTGTGGTGGTTAACTGATACACTCTAGGTGCCTGCCTGGTACACAATGTGGACTTAAAATATTTAAATATTTGTTTAATAAATGATTAAGTGGTAAACAAAAGAATGAGTATTTAAAATAAATTTACTTTTTTAAGAAAGTAAATGCAACTTTTAGGTGCTAAAGTACAGGGTTATAGAAACCAGAGGTGGGGTCTTTGAGAAGCAGTGATCTTGTTAAAACAGCCAGATTCTTGCCTTAAGAGCTGCGCAAAGGTCAGAAGACAAAGCTTATGATTCTCAAAATGTGGGACTTAGGCCCAAGATGTTCAAATAGAGCAAACACAGACCAGAAAATTTTAAAACAATAACAGTTGCTGCCTACTGAGCTGGTAAAAGTAAACACCAATTTTCTTTGGAAGGAAAACTCTTCGCAGTTGTATTATTCTGCTCAGGCTACTATAACAAAATACAACAGGCTATGTGGTTTAAACACAGCTAGTTACTTCCCAATTTCTAGTGGCTGGAAGTCCAAGAACAAGGCACCTGCATGGTCATGTTCTGGTAGGGCCCTCTTCCTGGTTGGCTGACAGCACTTTCTCGCTGTGTCCTCTCATGGTAGAGAGATCCGGAGAAAACAAGCTTCTTGGTGTCTCTTCGTATCAGGGCACTAATCCCATTGACCAAGGCCTTGCTCCCATGACCAAGGGCCCCACCTCCAAATACCCTCACACAGGAGTTAAGGCTTTAACATGTGAATTTGGGGAAGACACAAAAAATTCAGCTTATAGCAGCAGTATTTTCAAAGATACTATTCTCTTGTTGCTTTCTCAAAAATTAATTCTTTAAATATTTAAACACTCATTTTTATTATTAATCCATGAAGTGTAAAGTGTGTGTCTTGCATATTTGATTATGCTATTTATTTATTCCAGTGGCATAGTCCAGTGGTTTGTTTGCTCATGTGTTTTGTGGTCTCTTGTTGTTCTGAGCTCATATCCCTTTAAATTTCATCTGGAGGAATTTTTTTGAGTCCTTGCTTTAAGAATATTTAAGAAAGTTCTTCTGAAGAATTTATGTATTTGTTCTTCCCAAAAGCCAATGTGACTGCCATGCTATCACTACTTCCTATGCAGTTCCAGCTCTGAGATGTTTGGGGTTCCACAGGTGATTATAGGTTGCATAGGAACATGAGATTGGCTTCTTGTGATTAAGATATCACATGACAGATCTGTTCCCATCTACCTAGAGTTCAGATCAAAACAAGCAAGTTTCCATCCTATCCCCTTTGGTATGTGTGTGTGTGTGTGTGTGTGTGTTTGCGGTGCGCACACTGAGGTGGGTCACAAGCCTTGTCCATTGCCCCATCTTTCAGCCCATCACAATGGGACCTGGGGAGTCTGTAGAAGACCCCAGAGAGTCATCAACTTTAGCAACTGCTTATTTCCCTGCGATAACCTAATGTTTCTTGTCCTTTGATGATATTTCTTTCATTTGTTGCTAACTCAGCTGGGTTTTTCTAGGATAAGGGTTTGTTTTTTTCCCCAGGATATTCAGTTTAGTCATAGTTCCAGAAATGGAAGCTGTTTCATTAACTTTTCAAACTTTCTTCCTAGTTTCTGAAAGACTAAAAAACTAACGGAGCCTCTCCCATTTCCTTTCTTAAGAAAAGAAGTATTTCACATATGCATCATGTTAAATGACTATTTTTTCAATGTTTTTTGGCCTTACACCTGGTTAGATTGTTGTCTTTGAGTTTTGAGAATGAATTATCCTGATTTTAGGAAAGTATTTATAACCAGATTTTATAGCTCTACCTAACAGTTTTTCCACTGGGAACTGTGGATTCTTGGGGGAAAGCAGCAAAGCAGTTTCTGAATTCCTATGCTTTTGGGAAGAAGGAATGAGAAGGAAATTAAGCACTTACAGTTTAGAAAATTTCCTATTACCCCTGCCCTAGTCACACTGCAGAGAAGAATTCAATTTAACCTTTCATCAGTCCTGGCAACACTAAACACAAAACACATTTTCCTTAGAAGAGTCTGTTCTATCTACAGCAATTGTTTTCTCAAGTGTGGAAAACACAGGAGTGGATAGGGAAACATGGAAAGGCAAATATGGGGAATAGGAACTAATATAGAAAAAAACATCTTTTATTTCTTTCTCAAAATATAGGAAGGCTCTAATAAAAGGGCCACATGTATGTGGTTTATATTTGCTATGTTATATTAAAAAAATTGCTCTCCTTAGTAGGCAAGTATATGTACATAGGGACACTAATCAAAACCACTAATAATAAAAGTTGAAATGAACTCATTTTAATGTTTCAAGAATGGCATACTATATAAAAATTTTTGAACTGTATGGAAGCACATTTGATTCAAAGAAGTAATTGTAGGGATGAGCTTTTACTGCTAAAGGCTTACTATCCTAATTAAGCAATATGTCATATTAATATCCCTAGATAGTGGCTTTATGCAAATTACTATTGCATACTATTTACCTACATATCTACTGGTCTCTACAAAGGAGCTAACACTCACTCATACTTGCATTATAGAGAATAAAAAAGGCAAAATTAAAGAAAACTTTCTCAAGTAGAAAATGTTGTCTTAGATAAGGTGTCTTAGATCCAAAGTATGGGAATCAGAAAGGAAACTGGCTTCAGATGTGCTAGAGCCATGGTTGGCAAACCGTGGCTCGCGAGCCACATGTGGCTCTTTGGCCCCTTGAGTGTGGCTCTTCCACAAAATACCACCTGCGGGCATGCACAGACAGTGCGATTGAAACTTCGTGGCTCATGCGCAGAAGTCGGTATTTTGTGGAAGAGCCACACTCAAGGGGCCAAAGAGCTGCATGTGCCTCACAGGCCGCAGTTTGCAGAGCCACAGTTTGCCGACCACTGTACTACAGTTAAGGATGCCCAAGCCACTGGAATCAGAAGGAGCTACCAGATCAGAAGGTAGGGGGTGGTCCTGGGAACAGAATCACTTTTAGTTCAGAGAGAAAGTCTAGTTGATGAGAACAGTGCTTTGTAAATTCTGAGATTGCCTTCCGTGCAGAAAAGTAAGTCTGAAAGGAAGTCCTCTGTGTTCTGAAAACAATCTAGGAAATAATGAACTCAACACAGATAGAAAAAAAAAAAGAGGTTTAAGTACCCTTTGCTTGTCAAGACCATTAATATTCACAAATATTCCAGCTGGTAATTCATTAATCCATTTATCAAATTTCTATTGAATCTGTTATGTATTACACACTGCATTGGATGCTGACATACATCCAGTGAGACATAAGCAATTGAGCCCTCCCAGAGCTAATGTCATTTAAAAAGTGTGTAGATGAAATCCAAGCAATGATCAGTCATGCATATTGACCCTAGACCAGTAAAGAGAGAGGGCTGTTCTTGGAGTGGGATCCAGAGGCAGGACTGGAAGGAAAAGAGAGGTCTAGCCCAGGACCACTGCAGAAGGACATCAGGACACTAACCAGAGGACCCTAGCTGTAGATTCCCCTTGTGATGCACAAGTGTTAGTTTCGGGGAAGTGCGTAGAGTATAACAGGACAATTCTCCACTAAAAGAGTGCAGTGAAAATTTGGCGAGACCCAGATCGCTTTTTGAGAGGCAGCATTTGGAAAAATTTCCATTAGATCTATTACACTAAAAAGAGGGAAGTTTTATACTGATACCTGAGTAGGAATTGTTATTGTCACTTAGCTTTCAAGTGTGGATGTTTGATTTCTCTGCAAGTGTGCATGAGATAGTTAATCAACTTAGCCTTAGGGTTGCTGCAAACATGTTTTTCCCATAGATGATGCAGTTAGAGCAAGAGTCAAGTAGGAGCTCTAAGGAGGGTTATTGGTTTTGTAATAAGACATTGAAGAGGATCCTAGAATAAGGAGCTTCTGGGTAATGAAGACATTTCCTTGAGATACAACTCAGTTGAGTAGTCATCAAACACTGAAGAGATATTTTAAAATCTCCATCCACAGTCATGACATTGACCCACTGGTATTTTAGATAGCCTTTTTCTTTGGAAGCTCATTTCATATATTACAACTGCAGAGACGGAGCCATGTATAATAGAAGTAAAGCAAAATGATTTTTACTGCCACAATTTAGTTTATAGTAATGGTTCAGCAACAACTAATTATCAGACAGAGGAGAGGGTCCCAGAGTGAACCCCAATGGACAGAAAGAATCTCAAGGAGGCTGGGTGGTGCCATTGTTGCTCATGTGCGCCCTGAAGCCAAAGAGCAATAGTCTAAACACAGGCGCAGCGATGAAACTTCAGGAAATCTGTGTCCTGTTCCTGTCTCCATATCCTCACAAAAATAACACATATACCATTATAATTTTTTAAAATTAACAAGTTAGAATTGCTTACAAAAGTACAACCTTGCTGTTGCTGTGAGAATTGAGTAAAGCAGTGTGTGTGGAACGCTGAGAGATGTCTGGCAGATAGCTAATATTTTCTGACGGATTTCATTCATGTTGTTCAACAGTATCCCAAATGCCTACCACCAAACACCCGCAAACAATAGCAGGTGCCTAATGTTGTTTGTTAAATCGCAATTTTCCAGGACAGATCGGTCAGACTGTTCCCTGGGTGTTACTGACCAGGATTTTACATGACTTTCTTGAAATGCATCTTAAAGCCTCTAGAGATGCCTGTAGGCATTGGCCCGTGTGATGACTCTCTGCTGCTAGGAGTATTTCAGCTAGTTCATCTGGCCAACCCAATGTCTCCGTTTCATTTCACTGCTTCATGTGAGTTGGCAAGGAACTTGGTTTTGTCAAAAACAAAACAAAACAAAAAAAAACAACTAACAACAAAAAAACTGGAGCACTTGAACATCTATTGTCCATTTGCTCTGCATACTGATTTGTAATCACAACACACTTAGGGCATGTTAATGCATGTTATACAGGGTTTTCTTTTCTTTTTTAAAAAATTGATTCCAGAATGTGGGGCCCAAAACATTTGCTTTTTCCTAGATTGGGGAACTCGGGTAACCCACACACAGATGCCTGAAAGTACAGAATGAAGAGTGGGAGCCCAGGGGGAGGCGCTGACTTGTTACAAACACACCTGAGGACAACAAGGAGAGAGCAGGTAACTACCTCTCATTGTGATAGTTAAAGACCAAGACTCCACTGTCCTTAACATTGTTATGAAAACAAAATCCTTCACTCCTCACAACTCTACCTGCCCATGTTGTGTTGGTGGTTCAGCCACTCACAGCTGAGCTCCAACATTGGAGGTCCTGCTTTGATGTATTTTGGGGGCATTTCTCCCACCCTCCCAGGTAGTATGGAACCTCCTCAGGCACAGGTGACAGCTGCCTCATCCTTTCCTGTCAGTGCTTCATCTCATGCTTCCTGTGCAGCAAAGTCATGTGTGACAAACAGTGTGCTAATGCTGGGGATTGGTGAGGTGCCAAGACAGATTGTCTTGTCACTAGTTGTTAGGCATGGCTGGAGGAGGACACTAAATGTTCTCTTCAGTGAATGGCATGGGGAGGCAGTCCAAATTTTTCCATCATTGAGAGACAGTTTGGCCCTGCTGTGTCTTCATAGTTTTTTCACTAATTAATTAATTTGTAATAAAACTTAAGAAAAGATGTCTTACTTCCTTATTAGTTATGTTTAGTTCAAGTCACTGAAAGAGTCAATTATTGGTGTCTGATAGTGGGCAGGTCCTGGATCTTGATTTAATTTGATTTTAATTCATTGTGCTGTATTTGAATAAGAAACAAACTATTCTGCACAAATATACAGATCTCAAATTGTAACATTACAATACAGAATGCAATACATTGTCTATGTAAGTTTTTTTCACTGGGACAGGCCTTCTGTCACTTTTTGACATCTACGGTTATTAACACAATGAACCTGAGAACTGCAGATTTTTCCAGCTTCACGATTAGTAAATTACTTTGCAAATGAATGAAGGTACAGTCATCAAAAGGGGGAATAGTTGTCAAGTAGATGGCCCTGCCTACATTGTATTAATGTAAGGGACACAATAAGAGCCATGAGAAACTGTAGTTAAATGTTAGAAGTGTGGCCATTATACCTTTCTCAGACTTCTGGGATGACATTGGTTAGTAAAATTATGTAGATTTCAGGTGTACAATTCTATAATACATTATCTGCATACTGCACTGCATGTTTAGCACCAAGAAAGGGAATGGAGGGGGGTGGAGAAGAGGATAAAGAGGAATAAATGGTGACATAGTCTTTTCATTTAAATTGAAACTTAAAGCTGTGTTGGTTTTGGAGTTAGCTTTTCAGCCTCCCAAAGGGTTGGCTTCAGCTTTATTCAGTCGTCCCCAACCAACCTGGCAGAACACGTGTCTGCATCTTGTGGGCAATTGCGACAGCTTCCTTCACCAATGCAATTGAAGCTGCTCTTTCATTGACTCAAATAGGAAAAAAATGCACAAAATCACTCAGGCAATCACATAGACGTAAGCCCAGATGATCGCTCAGCATTAAAAAATGCTGTCTTGCAAAAGTAGCTGGAAAAGACTTTCTGAACAAGAATTCATTTTAGGCAAGATTTAAAGTTAATACTTCTCTCTTGGAGTCCACAAAAAAGAAACAAAGGATTCCTTTCTTATCAGGACAAATGGCTGATAGTGGTGCTTTATGTCACTGTTTTCTACAGTGACATATACAAGTAGGGACGTTTGAGAGCCTGGTGATCCAAGAAAAGTCTTGGTAATAAGTATTCCTATCCGCATCTTAGGTTTTAGACTTCCTGGAGTGCTCAGAACATGACCACAGGTAGAGTTCAGCTCATACTTCTTTCTTTCTAATGTTTCCTCTATGAAAAGGAGGGAGAAAACACTTTCTGAAAAAGA
>NW_006285791.1:3927052-3978905 GCF_000327345.1 Myotis davidii
GGAGGACCTGGTCATGGTAACGTTAAAAGCCCTTGGAAGGATAAAGCAGTGACAAGGACCATGGGACTGGCTCAGTTTCATTGCAGTGTTTTGTTTTGAATTTTCTTTTAGTTTTTCTTGTACCTTCATCACAGTATGCTCTGTCAGTGATTCTGTGTGTGTGTGTGTGTGTGTGTGTGTGTGTGTGTGGTGTATACATGCACATTTACAATGTATGTTCGTGGGTAAAACTGAGCCACATTCACCGACCAGGACACAGAGTGATCAACTGAGCTAACCTATGATGCTGGAGGGGGACACAGCCCCTATTGTGAGAAGAAGGATTTTAGGGTATGTTTATATCCCCATATAAGGCATCAGAAAGTTAAAATTACTAAGTTTCAGTAAATCAATAGGTTAATAACAAAAGTTTTAAGGAGATTTGCTTAATAAGGAGAAATAATACTCTCTACTCTCTTCTTAACTACAATATTGATATGAGATTCAGAAAGTAGAATTCTCTGAGAGGACACATTCCCTATAGAAAAAGTCAATCACCTTCACAATAAAGTAAAATTTTATTTTTGCCAATTTGTATAATCATAATCTTTATGTGTAAAATGGGAAAATAGTAACCAACACAGATGTTATAGGGATTGCTTCTAATAATAATGCATACAAAACAATAGGATAGTGCCGCCAGGGCCTCAGCATGTAGTAGCTTGTGTTATTATTATTGTGGTTATTTTGTTTTCAGATATCTCTTTAATGACATTTTCAATGGAATTGTTTGCTGCTATAGACTGCCAAATCTATTTCAAGAGTTTTAAAAATAAAAAGATTCACTTAATAAACAAAACTGCATAATGACTAAGATTAAGTACAATCATTGCAAGTCATAATACCTCATTCATAGATTCATAGACCTTTGTTCACACTCAGCTTTCCAGATTATGTCACACATTTTCCCACTATAATGGCACCTACAACTATTATGAAAGAAAATTTAAGTTTCATTACAAGATGATAGTCAATCTTTCCATCTTGCAATATGTTCTTATGTTCTCTAGACTTTGAGACTTAGTTCCTTAGTCTTTGAGATAATCCAAATATGATCAGTATTAATGAGTAAAAGGAGCTTATTAATGGGAAAAATGTGACTCTAGATTCCATCAACATCAGCAGTTACTGCAATCATTCATCAGCATTTCCAGAATAGCTATTGAAAATTAAGATTTAAACAAACTCTGATAGGTTAGCTCAGTTGGATAGAGCATTGTCACCATACTCCAAGTTTGCAGGTTCCAGCCTCCAGTAGGGCACATAATAAGAATCAACTGATGAATGCATAAATATGATGAATAACAAATTGATGTTTCTCTCTCAAAACCAATATATTAAAAATTACTATGCTCAATTAGTATTTGACAAAGGAGGCAAGAACATACAATGGAGACAAAACAGTCTTTTCAATAAATGGTGTTAGGAAAATTGGACAGATTCATGCAAAAAAAATAAAACTAGACCACCAACTTACACCACACACAACAATAAACTCAAAATGGATAAAGGACTTAAACGTAAGACGGGAAACCATAAAAATACTAGAGGGATCCACAGGCAGCAAAATCTCAGACATATGCCAAAGCAATATCTTCACCGATACAGCTCCTAGGGCAATGGAAACTAAAGAGAGAAAATAAACAAACTGGATTATATAAAAATAAATAGCTTTTGCACAGCAAAAGAAACCATTAACGAAACAAGAAAGCCCACTGCATGGGAGAACATATTTGCCAATGTTATCTCTGATAAGGGTTTAATCTCCAACATTTACAGGGAACTCATGCAACTTAACAAAAGGAAGATAAACAACCCAAACAAACAAACAGAAAAAGGCAATGGACCTAAATAGATACTTTTTGAAAGAGGACATACAGAATTCCAAGAGACATATGAAAATATGCTCAAAGTCACTAATCATCTGAGCGATGTAAATCAAAACAACAATGATGTACCATCTCACATCTGTCAGAATGGCTATCATCAACAAATCAACAAACGACAAGTCCCAGTGATCTCACTTCTAGGAATATATCCCAAGAAACTAGAAACACAAATCAGAAAGAATATATGCACCCCTATGTGCGTAGCAGCACAATTTACCATAGCTAAGATTTGGAAACAGCCTAAATGCCCATCAGCAGATGAGTGGATTAAAAAACGGTGGTACATCTATACAATGGAATGCTATGCTGCTGTAAAACGGAAGCAATTCTTACCATTTCTAACAGCATGGATGGACCTAGAGAGCATTATGCTAAGTGAAATAAGTCAGTCAGAGAAAGATAAATATCACATGATCTACTCATTTGTGGAATATAATGCACAACATAAACTGATGAACAAAAACAGATCCAGATCCAGAGAAGCATCAATCAGACCTTCAAACCTCAGAGGGAAGGTAGGGGAGGGTGGGGGTAAGGGGGAGAATCAACCAAAGGACTTGTATGCATGCATATAAACATAACCAATGGACACAGACACCAGACAGGAGGGTAAGGGCATGCGTGGGGTGGTGGGGGGAATGGGGAGATAAGGACACATATGTAATACCTTAATCAATAAAGAAAGAAAAAAAAATTATAAAGACTTAAAGAAATGTTTTTAAACTCTACATTTGCAAATTTATAATTCTTTCCATAATATATACAAAAATGTGATCATTTTTAGTTTGTATCTAGGCATGATAGGGGAGTAGAAACAAGTTTATTTTCTATTTCAGAAGCTGTAGCAAGAGTCCTTCAAGACAGCTTTTGCTGACCTGGAAAGTCCATCTAAAAAAAAAAAAATCTGTGCCTTCCCCTTGTCAGAAGTGATGAAGGTTTCAGATTTCCTCTCAGGCTAATATCACTTATTGGCAACGAAAAGGAATTATGAGGCACATTTAGCAAGAGAGAATTTTACCATCTATGAAAAGATTAAGCTTAATTATGAATTCAATTTATAAAGTCTAGTGTCACCAAGAGATATTTCAGTTCCAGACTCTGAGTGTAACAATATGCTCTAGTTCTAATTTAAAGTGACCGGAGATTCAGCTGACAGCAGAAGGACACTGTAGGCCATAGCAAATCAGATGCCACTTGGCTGCAATTCTAATTTTTTTTCACTTTTTTTTCTTGTAAGATCTTTATGACTATCCTTGTTTCAAAAGACTTTAAGCCCATCCTTCTATGGCAAAAAATCTTCCCTGTAATTTCTCACGGAAAAAGAGAAAACTATGCAAAAAGACAAGAGGTCACTCTCAAAGCATTCTCCTGCCCATGAGGTCTCAGATTCTAGTCTGACTCTCTCCCCACACCCTTAGAGTCACATGAAATATCAAAGTCGTTTGATAGGTATTTAGGATAAGATATTTTCAAAGACTGTTTCCTCCAGTTTGCAAAACCATCTAGTCCCAGGAGGTTCATCTTAAAGGTGCTTAAGAACCCCATATCTGGAGCCATCCAGAATCTTCCTTCGACAAACAAAATCACCAGGGGAATGCGTGAGGTGGCTATATTCTGCTTCTTTTCCAGTTTTCTCCCGCATTAGTTTCCATTTCTTCCTTAAATCCTTTACAAACCAAAATGTTTTCCTAGACGAAGACTGAAGTGTTGCTGCAGCTCCAACAAAGAGCATCTGCTCTGACAGCAATTATGAAAGACAGGAATCAAAGCACAAAGCAGGACCTCCCTTGTACACTTTCCTTTCCTCCTCCTTCTTTTTAAATGCCGGTTTCTTATAGTTTCTGAAATATGGTCCAAAAGCAACAGGGTCAGAGAAGTAATTTTTTTTCTTCTTAGAATGGCTATTATTAGAATGAGCTCAGAAAGGAAATAACATTTTGCAGAAGGTTATTTAGTCCACTTATTAAATGACAGCTAAAGACAATGAGTGCTCCACTTCTTTTTTATTAACTGAATCCTTTCCTGCTTCCCTTTTGAGTAGGTGAACTTACAAGGAATTATCCAGTACACACTCCCCCACCTCCACCAAAATACATTTTGAGAGTGAAAGTAGGTCCTACTAATAGTTATTCCAGGACAATGGGTATCAGCCAGGACTTCCTTGGGCCAACTGGGGTGGGCCAGGAGGAAGAATAGGCATCCTGATTTTGAGGGGGAAAAAATTAAGGTAAGATTCATATGACATCCTGTATTTGTCTCCATTTCTTCAATCATTTTGTTTGTTTGTGTGGCAGAATCAGGATAAACTCAGCCTATTGTTTGGAGACAATGATCCAGATGTAAAAGATCATGTAACCCCTGAAGGCACTATACCCATGACACTCCTTCCAGCAAGATGTATAAACTTCGAGAAGACAATTGGGGATTCTTTATTTGTCTGCATTAACTAGTCTCAATCAAGATAATAAATAAAGAAGTCTTCTTGTCTAAATAGAGGTCAGTTCTTGTCAGGTTTACATTTCGAATGTTGACTATAATTTTCAAGTAGAACAAGGCAAGTTATCATCTCAGTAATAACTCTCAAGTGCATCTCGCCTTTCCTGGGGGAACTAAAACAAAGTATAAGTACTTCCCATGGGCATACTATTTGAAGTGATGATCCTCAAAGCATACATTTTCTATTTCCTTAAAAGTTCTTCTCTCCAGATTAAGCAGTAAACTTGTGAAAAAAAGCACTTATTTACCTGTAAGTGCATTGGCTGGGATTAATATTTGATATTATAAGTCAAGAATTAACCATTAAGCAAATGGTTTACTTGGAGAAAAGAAATATTTTAGGAAACACTGAATTTAGAAATGATGCTCGTCTCAAGACAATTCAGCTCAATTTATAAAAGACCATACCATAGGGTGGAAAAGTTATACCAAGCATTTTTTGGATTATCCCACTAAGAGTCACATTTTTATTACTTTCATGGCTGTTTGCAGAAGCAAAATGACAGTGTTTTATTAAAGAGTGTATATACTTTGTTTGGAGAGATTGTAGACAGTTTGCCTGAAAATTAACTTTGAAGCAAAGAAGAGAAACAAAAGGAACATGTTTTTTCTAAGATACATTATCCTTATATTAATTGTATGTAGTTGAATAGAGTCAAGTTGAATATAGTGGTTCAATTATTAACACAGCTTATTTTATGCATAGGGTCATTTTCTTCCTTTAGATGCTGCTTTCTATTAACTTTATGAAATCATAAATTGGAAAAACTCTTCTAGTATTACCTTGGACTTATTCTTAATGTGATGTGTCTATCAATTGATATTCTAATTTTCAGCATCGCTGACAAGTTGAGCTGCACCCATTAGGAGAGTTTGAGCTGCACCCCTTAGGAGAGTTGCATGAACATATCCTACCCCTCTCTGGCTAATACACACTGTCCTCATGGTAGTTTCCAGAAATCTTAAAACTCAATTGTACTGTATCCGAATTTTCATTTGCTCAGTTGTACACACCAATGGGGATGCGAAGTGGGAACTAAGAAATGCAGCCCACAGTCCCTGTTCATAGTTTTGTGACAAGGTCACTGGCCAAGGCAACATGCAGTTGTCCCTCAGGACATGGCTGTTCTCTCTGTAATTCCATGTGGGATAAAAAGGAGCTGTGGCAGCTTCTGACAGCTTCACATATTTGGTAGCAAGAACCTTGTGAAGTATTTACTTGTTCATGTGCACATGGAAGTGGATGAGTACCAGTGCCTAGAAAACATGGAACAAAAGGCATTTGCTTTCCAGAGAAAAGCATTTTCTATCTACCACAGGCTTCACTGGAAAATATGAACTAGACCTACTCTCTGCTCCTTCCTTTTTGTCATATCAATGTTATCAAAGAGGCAACAAGAAATAAATTAGGACTCTAATTTTCTAAGTACTGGGAATTGTGAAAGATTGAAACAAGTCCCTTGGTACTTGGTGAGAATATTTCCAGTCTTGGAGAATGTATATATGTCCTTTTACCTTTCTTTACTAAAATACCAGTTCTTTCTTTGCTCATCACTGATATTCCCCACTGAACCTCACACGATTTCTTTCTTACTCAGTTGTTGTTCAAGGCGGTAGTTTAGGTGTGTTTGTTTTTCATTTTAGAATTCTATCTGAAGTGACTGACAAGGCATGGTGTTGGTAGTCAGGGATAGAACTGAGGATGTAAGAGTAGAGGCTTAGGGCTACAATGAAATATGTAGGCTCTTATCCCAGATCCTGTCCCTGGAGTGTGAGTTCATGCAAGTAGTCCTGAAAGCCTCATCAAGTGAATTTGCTCATTTGTTAAACAGACATACTACTTACTGCCTACTTGGCTGGGAGTGAGAAATAAATGAGATGATGTTCATAAAGCCCTTATTACAACATCTAAAACCTATTAAGTATTCAGTTACCTCATATTATTAACAGTTTAAGGAAATCAAAGCTGCTCAGTCAAACTGGCAGCCTCCAAACGTTGGTGCTACTTGTGTCTCCTGGCCACCCAGCCTTCTCTGGTGCATTGGTAGGTGCATCTTTTCTCTGTTTCCTTGTTCCTACTTTGTTTTCATTCTGAAACTCAAGACCATTGCTGGCAGGGGTATGAGGATATGAGGGTGCAAAGAAAAGACATGCACTCTGTTCTCTTTATGTAAACACACCTCACGTGTGTTCCACCATTGCTCTTCAGACCCAGTGATATCTATCACCAAATCTTCTCAACCTTACACCTGTTCAGGTGTTTACCGTAGATTTTTCTCATGACTGCTGGTCCAGTTACAAAATGGTCAAGGCTGCCCTCTGAATGTTCCCTCTGCAATATAGATGAATCTTTAGATGCCTCTTCACTGAAACGTAGTGATTTTTTCTTTGAAAGAGCTCTGGTACTGAAAAATTTATCTTCTAATCGCAACTCTTCCAGTTGAACCTTCAACCAAAAATAATAATGATTCCTTATATTCACCATCTTCCTGCTTCAAGCTGATAAGCAGCACACGAAGGGATGGTTTTCAGAAGCAGCAGCAAGTGTGAACACAGTAAATCTGACTCCATAATGGTAACATGCTTGCCATTTTGCCTGACTTCATGACACTCTTCTGAGAGGAACACATTGTACTGTTAATTTCAAATACCAGTATGAGTGTGGTTTATAACAGCTGCTTATTTCCCAAATGGAAGCTCATTGTATGTGACTGTGGATATTCCCAGACAACAAATCTCTCCCTACATGGAACGAACTCAGTAAATTCTATACCTTTGATCGTTGCAGTTCAATATGGAAGGAAAACTAATAATTCAAATTCTTCAAGACTTTTCATCATTTTCTCTTTCCCACTACCTTGAGGCTCTGCATTTCCTACAATAGTTCTAATATTTGGTTTTTTTTTTCTGTGTCTAGTTCAGTAATCTACCTTTTTCATTAAAATAATATTTGAAAAATATGTATTTTCAGGAAATGAACTAAAATGCAAGAGTCAACATTGACTATGATAACTCAGGGAGGTATATTGACAGTTAAAGATAATCCAATTTGTAAGAATCAAAGCAATATTATTTATATATATTCTCATCATTTAAAATTTGCAATTCTTTTAAAAATAGGACTTTGGTGCTTCTTTGATTATCCCCATTATAGATAAATTTTGCAGCTGATATTTGTGTTCCATCAGTTATCAGTAACGTTCAAATCAGAATCACTGGCCCAGTTACCTTTTCTAAAGCTAAAAACCCCGTATCCTATTTCCCTCTAGACCTCTTCACTGGTAAGGCTAGCAGGCACCTCAAACTTGAGAGGTTAAAACAGGGTTCATTTAATGGTGTATCTTCCATTATTATTTCTGCCCTTGTGTTTTTATCCTGATTAATGGTAATACTGTCCACCCAATTACCAAACCATTAACTTAGATGTCATTCTAGAAGTCCTGATGATTCTAAATGTGATATAACTGTAGAATTTATTATCTTTGTCCCCATTAACACCACCCTAGATCAAGCCCTCATCATATCTAGCCAGGACATTATTATAATCTCTCAATTGACTCTAACTCACCATTCAATTTTCTCATCTAAATTTTAAACAGTGATCTCTCAAAAAATCATGTGTGATTATATTTGAGATATAGGCATGCATGGAGAGCACAAATCACAGTGTTAGCCAAAGAATAATCACTGAATAAATGTTAATCCAATAAAATTTGGTATATTAAGGAGTTCTAATACATCCTATCAGTGATAAGGCACTATTGGGAGGTTTTTAAAAGATTATCCTCACCCACTCAAGAGGATTCTTTGAATTGTTAGTGAGAGAGACTGGAGAGGGGAAAACTAGCTCAGAAACTATATTAGGTCAGGGAGTTCATGATGTTTCTTACTTTAACACATACAAATGATGGAATGGAGACAAAGGGGTTTAGAGATCTATTTAAGAAGAAGAAAATACTTGAAGATATCATACCTGTTAGATGAAAAAAATTGTTATATTTGAAAATGTCTGAGGCAAATTATTTGTATGGTCAATATAAGAAAAACTGATCAAAGAATCTTATAAATATCTAACTTAATAGAAAAGGAGAATAATAATGATAATATGTATATTTTTGAATAATTATTATTTAAAAATACTATGAAAATTTATTTGCATGTACCATCTTCTGTACAAAGGAAATGGTATGATTTTCTTCATTTTTGTTTTAAGTTGGGAAATTTTAAATATATTTAATAGGTAGGAGAAACAATAGTAGAGAGGGAGAAGGTAATAGGGGTTAGAAGCACAGACAAAAGCAATCAGAGAGAAGGTAGACAAGTTAGCCATGCAGAGTAAGATGGTGGGGAGGGGCAATCCTGAATCCTGGTACTGCAACCCAGAATGGAAGGTCATGTGGGGATGGGGATAAACTTATGTTTTATGACTCTGTTCTCTGTGCATAGGAGGTGATGTCAAAGTTAGTGCCATGTTTTGTTTCATGAATAAACTTGAATGCTTACCTTCCTGACTTTCTCAATATAACCAAATAGGATTGGCCCTTGGCTCCTCAACTATGGAAGAAAGAAGACAGGGATCAGTGTAGACACAAGTGAACCTGTCCTTCCCAACCCCTTTGCCTTCCTCCAGTAAACAGATACCAACTTTCTACATTAATTCATTCAATAACTATTGGTTAAATATTTATGTTAGATATTTAATACATCTAACATATGTTTTCATTTGTTTGACTTATAAAGACAAAGAAATAACTTTTGATGAATTCAATATCCAGGAATAAAATGAAGACATAGCAAAAATATTAAATAGCTGCTTCCATAATTGAGAACATATGAAGTTGCTATGGATCATGGGTAGATAGCAATATTGAGATCTACTAGATTATGGAAACTTTGAATGTTAGAAATAAAATGAGTTTAGATAATATGCTTTTCAACCCCTTGGTGAGGCAGAGATGAATCTGAAAGTTAAAAAAGTTAATGGGTTATATAAGCCAAAGTTTTCCCCTTCTTGGTCTCAACATACAACTGAAACACCACAGGAAAGCTAAATCTACGAGGACTCCAAATATATTAATGTCCATAAGGTTAATGATCCAAATCCCAGAGTAAAAGGATGTAGCACATTGTAATTTTCTGGACTTCAGAGATAGGTCACAACGTGAAACTAATAATCATAGCTTCAGCCCAGGTCCTGGGAAATATGCCTGGGTGGTAAATTTCTCTCTAAGTACTACACCAGGAAATATCAAATGAGATTTCAAAAAGAAAATGTTGCAAGGTAATAAAAATGTTTTATGATGGATCACTAGTATTAAATATAAGACACTCAACATTCAGGAAACTATTCTGCAGAGACCTGATTTAATTTTTCAAAATAATTTTTTTAGGTGATGCTCTTTGGGTTGGCAAAAGCCCAGCTATTTGGAACATTTGATGTCTCTGCTGTATGAGAAAGGTAGGATGCAAACATGCAAATGCTTACCTTTATGTTTTCCAAGAGCAAATGAGAGGACTGAACAACTTAATAACACTGGTACATAAGACTTGAAATTGTCTCCGATAGCTCCATGCTGCTAATAAATAGGTGGGTTTTGACTTTGCTCGTGTATCATGCATCAGGGAAAATGTGGAATATCAGTGTCAAGAACTCTGTCACTCAGGATTCTGAACAGCTTCTAAACCACTGGCACTATGGCATTTGATAAAAATTAGTCAAGCTTTAGTTACTGACCTCAAACAAGTAGCAAAGTTGACCCAGCTAATAAGACATTAAATCAACCCTCTAAAACTCAGTGCCTACTGCCTCTCTTGCCAGTTAATTTGTTTGTAAAATGATTACCATTATGTCAATACACTGTGAGACTCAATAAATGGTAGCTACTATTTTCAGGATTAAATTTAGTTGGTAGTAGTTAGTGAAGATTAACAAAAACACATTGGTTTTCATATTCTTGTAGACACAATATGATAAGAGATAGAATTCTTGCCCAGTAAAAATTTAACTGAAAATTTCACTTATCTTCTCCTTTTAAAATGGATATAGTTTGCACTTCATTCGGCATTGTTGGCTATGTTTGTTGGTTGTTTTTAACTGTGATGAGTTTCAATTAAAGAATAAACAGTTGAAATAGTCATGAAAATTTTAAAAATAATGCAATTTTTCCCGTATTGTTATGCATATACAAAACTTTTGCCTGGTTGGCATGGCTCAGTGGTTGAGCATCGGCCTATGAAGCAGAAGGTCAAGGTTTGATTCCCTGTCAGGGCATGTGGCCAGGTTATAGGCTCAATCCACAGTGTGGGCATGCAAGATTCCCTCTCATCATTGATATTTCTATCTCCCTCTCTATCTCCATTCCTCTCTGAAGTCAATAAAAAGACATCTTAAAAAATAAATTTTAGCACTTTAATGATTATATTTGAGATTCAAACCTGTGGACAAGAGAACAGATAAGGGTACATCCAAACAAGAGCTTTGAAGAATGTTCTCATATACTTCTGAAGGCAAAAATACAACGTTACATAAATATGTTGAAAGCTGCTAGTAGATCTTTATGCTTCTAGACCTTTTAATAAAGAGCTTTTTCATCTTTGAAAATAGGATTCTTGTCACCATAATTTACTGTCTAGTGGTGGATATATTCAAATATCTCCATTAGAAGCAGAGTAATTATTATTACTAATAAAATCTAGAAAACAGGTGTTGCGATGGACTTACATAGGAGAAGTAGAGCCTTGATTCAAGTAGATGATGACATCTAGGCAAAGTAGGAATGTGTAGGAGTTAGCAGGAGGTGGGGGGAATTTCTGGTCAGTTCTGGCTTGTGCAGAGAGCATAGAATGATTTAGATCAAGAGAGTGATGCTGGCCCTGGCTGGGTAGCTCAGTTGGTAGAACATCATCTTTGATACATCAAAATGGTAGGATCAATCCCCAGTCAGGACACATACAAGAATCAACCAATGAATGCGTAAGTCAATGGAACAACAAATCGGTATTTCTCTTTCTTTCTCTCTCTCTTCCTTTCTCTCTCTTTAAAAAAAGTGTAAAAAGAAAGAGTGATGTTGGCACTCACTCTAGATCAGATCTGATGGTGGATGACAAGGGCAGTGGAGAGATGGTGATGAAGAGATAGGTAGCCAGGGGTCAGAACTTCTAAACCATCTTATGGAGTTTAGAATTTACACTGCGGGACACCTATTTTCAGCAAGGAGGTGAGGTTATCTCCAATAGCTCAGTGGTATCTTGGGGTCTTAATGTATCTTACAACATAGTAATGCCAGTTAACATTTGATTTACTTTGTATGAACCAGAAAAATCTTTTTTGTATAATGATGTCATGATGGGAGATTTGTTTCCTATAAAACCAGAAAAGAATTTAACTATCAGACAAAAGCTTTGAACTATCACACTTTTTCTATCTCATAAACCTACTTCGTAACACTATTAACATTTGTTGAAAGCACTTAGTAGCTTAGAGTACAATCTATTTTTAATCTTTGTTTCAAGTACACATTACAATAGCTGTGAGAAAATTACAGTAGCCTTAAGTTCGTAACACATAATTTATATTCAGCTGAGAATGGCTAAAGAACAATTCTCCCATAAAAAAGGTCTCAAGTCCAATGTTCCAAAGTTGAGCTCTGTGTAGTATCTCTTCATTAGGTCACAATAGGGCGGATAGCAGGGAAGAAAGCTTTATGATTGAGCACGTGAGGGGCAGGCACTGTGCCCCCTGGTGTGGATACAAAGATGAAAAAGCCTGACTTTTCCTCAAACAGCCTTGTACTTTGAGAACAAAACCATGAATAAATAAGTAAATGATAGATGTGGATGCTATGAAAGGGTATTGATAGAGTGGAGGAACAAAGAAGGGAGCTCCCATTCTTTCTGGAGATTTCCCAGTGATGGGAATGGGAACATCAAACAACTAGGTCCTTCCATAGGGCCTGGAAGATCATGGGAAAAGCAGGAGATACTAAGTGGGAAAACCCAGATTCTAGATCTCCTTGGATCATAATCTCATTTTTGCGTCTTGCATCTGGAGAAAGTTCTAAGTTCTCTGTACTTTGGCCTCTTCCTCTATACAATATCTGTGTCAGTGAAGATTTTCAGTGAAGTCTCAGGGCTTTGTAGACAACCATGGGGGAGGAGCTCAGGAGACAAGACTCTAACCTGTTTCAATCAGAAAACTTTCACTCATGTCTCTTTTACTGACTGGCATTTATACCCTTCAAAAATATTTCTGCTTTTAAAAAACAAAAGTGTGATAATCACTAGACAACATCGGCCTGTTATTGTCTTCCAGGTCTAAGATTCTGGGATTCCAGGTTTTTTGTTTGTTTACCTTTGTTTCGTCTGCAAATTTTTTTGCATTTTTTTTTCTGAACACCGTTATAGATTCTGGTATCAACAGTGACTCCCTGTAAAGTGTGCCTTCCACTTTCCTAGCATGAAAAGTCAGAAATGGCTATAAGAAATAGATTTGACAGGAGCTTATCCTATTTCCCATGACCAAAAAGAAATTTCTTAAATTCTAGACATTCCAAATGATTACAGGCAGAAATGAAATGTATTGCCTTGGATAGCATAAGCACAATTACCTGAGAGTACAACATGTCAGATTTTGTGACACCTTTCTCTTCGTTTTTCTCTCTATGTGTATGTGATTACCCACCTTCTGATCATTTCACTGCTCATTAACATTTTCATAAAAATATAAGCCAGGGAGGAAGCAGTTGTATAACAAATACATTTAATGTCATTTATTACAAACAACTTTTCCTGAAAGTTAGAATGGAGAAAAAGTTGAAACTAAGAGGCTAATAGAACTTGGGGGTTATTTATCTGATTCATTCATTGGTGCCTTGCTAGTAGTCAGTGAACTAAGCATGGATAATTGAGAGTCTGCCATCAAATAAGCATCCTTGAAATTAGAGTTTTAAATATAAATGATTGTAAAGTCAAATCATACACACACTACTAACTTGCAGTTATGACAAATGGGTTCAAAGATATTTTTACTCATTCAAAAATATATCACATCCTTCTAGCCAGCCACCATTTATTTAGTTGCTAAGCAATTGGGGATATGAAGACATATAAAGCAGGAGAAATAGTATCTTGCCTTGAAGAATATTAAAAAGAAATGAAGAGGAGAAAGAGGAAGATAGAGGGAGCAGATATGGTCATGTGATTGCAGTCTAGAATGATGGAAGCTCCTATTTTGTAACAGTCCTGCTCGGTTGAAGGATTAATTGGTGAGTAACTGAAAGTAGGCTTCTTAAGGAATAAAACAGATCTTAAAAATTATTACTCAGAAGTTTTGGTATCCCAGTTAAACGAGATAAACATCTTTTGCTGTATTTAGGAACTTTCAGGTTTTCTTTGCTTTGTTTTAATGTAATGTCTGTTAACAGTCACACCAATGTACATTTGATAGCCTTCCCTCCCTTCCCCTTTCTTCCTTCATGTGGGTGAGTATGTGTGTGCTCAGGTTAGTTTGTTTGTTTGTTTGTTTTTCAGAACCCATGTAAGAAAGCTATATCTCTCAGATACCCCCATCTACTTCCTTTAGGGTTTTTTAAGGTAGCTCTCAGCCAATTGTTATATTACAACCTTAAAGTTATATGTTCACTTTCCTCAATGAAATACCAAGATGATCTTTATTGACATTACTTTTTATCACGGATCTGTTAGAGATGAGACAAAAATAAGCTACTGGAGTAGTTACAACTCTGTTACTTACTTTTCCTTATTCAGATTGCAATTTGCAAAATTCCAGTTGTCCATAGGAGAGCATGGGGGCAGGGTGGCTAAGTAGAGAAATACAAGAAATCTGAAGGATTGACAGTAGTCAGCATCCCTCAGATACAGTCCAAAGGGTCCATCTCTCTCCATGAATTGCCTCTGTTCTTGCCCGCAAGAGAAACATGTAGTTTTATTGTCCTCCCTGTTCCGCTGATCCCTGTGTTCCTGTTTTATATCTTCTGGATCAAAGCTCCCTTTGGCACTAATTCTGAATCATTTCCAGGGGTCTTTTATTTTCCAACAGTTAAAACTTAAAATTGCTATTTGGAAACTCAGATTCCATTCTCTGTCATCTCTGTATTTTACATACGTTTACTACAAAGGAACTGGAAATTGTTACACAATTTAAACAGTACTTTGCAGGAATTTCCAGTCTTCCATTTTCACCTTTGCTTTTATAAGAAATCTAGCCAACATTTTCTTGTGCTGTTGCCTACAAGAGTAAAATAATAGTCCATTAAAGGATCTCTGCCTTTGGAAAAGTAGGTTTTGTACTGATGAAAAATACCATATAACATCACAGTAATTTCCCGTACTCTTTGACTAGTACTTCTCACTACAATAGAGAAGCAAGATGATATTATCTTCCAAGGTAAGCCTGTAGAGCTGTGAAGAGCATCCTCTTTTTAGACAAATGTGAGCATAATAGAGGAGCACTGCCTTCCTTATAATCATAATAAATTTTTTATTATATGTTTCTTTACCTAAGACATTATTAAAAATTAGCACTTATATTAGAGAAAAATAGTTAGAAAAAAAGCTGTTGGCCCTAGCTGGTTTGGCTCAATGGATAGAGTGTTGGCTTGTGGACTGAAGGGTCCTGGTTCAATTCTGATCAAGGGCACATGCCTCAGTTGCAGGCTCAATCCCGGGCCTTGGTCAGGGAGTATGCAGGAGACAACTAATTGATATGTTTCTCTCACATTTTTTGTTTCTCTCTCTGTCTCTCCCTCTCCTCCTCTCTAAAAAATCAACGGAAAAATATCCCCAAGTGAGGATTAACAAACAAACAAAAAATATATAGAAATATGTAAGCACTATGTGCTCATCATAACACAAAACGATCTTCCAATGTGCTTTGTCATTGCACCATTTATTTTCCTAAAGAGTTTCCAGAAAAATTGTTAGTACTTAGAAGGCATGAGGCCATGATATTAAATCCATTCACTTATTTTGTCATCTTTTTCTTTAACAAATAATAGCTAACTTTTATTGAACATTCAATCATTGTTAAGAACCTTACCTGCTACATACAAGATGCATGACTTGGGAGGGAACACTTCATCTCTCTATGCAAGTTACCTCATTGTTAAATCTGGGAGAGTAAATAGTCTTTTCCTCATGGTTTATAGGATTCTTGCAATAATTAAATCATGCATTATGCTGGTACTTAGCAAGTGCAAGGAAATATTATATTATAAATAAAGAAACTCATTTAATTAGCTCCAAAGACCTACAATTTAATTATTATCCTCATCAATGCATCTCATTTCCATATGCAGATATTAAAGCTCAGAGAATTTATTACCTTACTCAGAACCTTCTAGCAGGAAGGCAGTGGGGTTAGGATTTGATTCCCAGTTTGGTTTGCTGATAAGCTATTGATCCCACAGATACCCTGTCTCTCACTTCTTGAGCAGCTACTGTGCAGGAGTGCTTGCCAGGCTTTAAAATTTCAGTTGTGGGGGTGGGGAGAATAGATTTGACAGGCAGCCAAAATGGTTCACAAGCTCACTCTGTCACTTAGAGTGGGACCTTTGTGAGTAATTCCTGTCAGCTTTAATTTCTTTGTGAGACAATAGAGACTGTAATAACTACTTTCCAATATTGAGACGGTTGTGTCTATTTCATGAGTAAAAATATGTTGTGGGTGGCACCTAAAAAGTGTGCCAAAATTATAACGGTAATAGCTGTTGGTCATCAACAAGAAGCCCTCTACTAGGTAGAAAAGAAGTAATGTGGACCGAATGACAGCTCCGACCTCAGGAAGCTGGAACACTATGTATAAAGTCCAGTTTTAAACTAGTTACAGATACACTATATATTAGTACAAGTTTGATAAATATCATGAAGAAGAAGCATGTGTAACAGAGGAATCAGGCCTAGTGTGTTGGTTCAGTGATTAGGGGGAAAAGCGTAATAGGTAAATTAGAAACATGGATATCAGGTTTTTATTAAGGTACGGAAAAATAGCTAAAACTAATTTTAGGTTTAAAACTAAGTGTAATTTTGCCTTTTCCCCTGAGAAACTCATCCAGTAATGAAAGAACCACCAGTGAAAGCGAGCTCTACCCACTCATGGTATATTTTGATCCATTTCCTAGACTCTCAGATATGTTGACTTACAATAGCAGTTACAGAGATTAGCACTTCCTAACCAGACTACATTTGATTTGGCCACAAAAATATTCAAGCTCCTCTCTATCAAATATGTAGACACTGATACTTTCCATTTCATATCAATATAGCCTTCAAGCCATCCTCTCTGCTTTCTTATTCAGGTCATAAAGCAAACTTCTTTATACGTAAAGTATTTTTCTTTATATCAAGACAACTAATTCAATTTCACAATTCTAGAGTGGATACAAGAATATTGAATTTTTAAAAACTAGTATTAGTTAACTGTTTAATATTAATGCCAACTAAAGCAAAATAAATGCTGGAAATGTTATTGCAATTTTATTCGGAATATTCAGCATGGTGTTCTCACTAAAATTGAATATATATAATTTTTTAGTAGCTCCATGAATTATATCTATTCTACTCTGTGATGGGATTACGGCACAAGCTCTTAAGAAAGGAGCTATGTTATTTGTCACGTTTAAAATTTTAATAAGTGTAATTTAATCAGACTGTGGAATGGAATAAGAAAAGATTCTTCCTTGTTTTCTTTGCACATGATTACAGTTGAGTAAAAGAGAATATAAATGATTTACAAGGCTTTATAACGTCAGTAACTGGATTTCTACATCACTGTAGTAAAAAATGATGAGAAATAAAAATAACCACATTTACTGGACCATGGAATCTTTTTTTAGGATATTTAGCTTCTCTATTATAATTTTAACAGAATTTTCCTTATAAGTTTTTTGTTTTGATTTAAAACTTTCTAATGGTAAAAATAATTTAATACATAAAATTACATTAAAAATAAAATCAATCCCCAGCCAGTGCTGCTCAGTAGTTAGGCATTGACCTATGAACCAGGAGGTCACAATTCCGTTCCTGGTCAGGGCAGGTAACAGGTTGCGGGCTCAATCTCCAGTAGGGGGTGTGCAGAAGGCAGCCAATCAATGATTCTCACTATTGATGTTATGTTTCTGTCTCTCTCTCTCCCTCTTCCTTCCTCTCTGAAATCAATTAACAAATACATTTTTTAATTTAAAAAATAAAATAAATGCATATCATTACCCAGAAAGGACCACCGTTAAATTTTGGAGCAAGTTCAGAAACTTCATAGGAGTATTCACATACATTGTGATAACATTGCACATATGATTCTCTTCTGATTTACAATATTTCTACTCAGGGTTATGTCTCCCCTTACATTCTTAATATTGCCACTAAATCCTTTCTCCTTTTTTTTCTAATGATCCTCTCTTCAGTTGAGTTTATTTTATTAATATTCTTTCCCAAAAAGCAGTATTTGTTGGTCAGGTCTTTTTTTTAGTATTTTTTAATTTCTGTTCTTGATTCCTTTTTTATATACTTTATGTTTACTATACCTCTTTGGCTAACTGAAGTTGAACTTCCAACATTTATTATCAGCCTTACTTATTCTTTAAAATAAATGCATGCTTAGCTGTTAATATAAATCACTGTAAAGTTTAATTACACAGATTTTTGCTGTTTAGTACTTTCAGTTTAAAAAAATTGTGATCATTTTTTCTCTAATAAGAGTTATTCAGAAGAGCATTTCAATATTTAAAGAAATTTCTAACAAAAATTCTTGAGTTTTGTATTCAAAACTGTTTTTTTCTTTAAAATGTACAGCACAAACACACTAAAGTTTGCTGCCTAAATACATTTTGGTCCTCTACCCTAGAATACAAAAATATGTATATAATTTCATGGAACACATTATTAATTGAGTATAAAATGGTTTTTCTTTTTCAGGAATTACATTGTAATTGCTAACTTTTCCTAATATTATCTTCCAAGCCTCAAAATTTACCTTTTAGGAGATCTGTCGCCCATTAGAAGCAATTACGCTCATCCCTTAGCTGTTCAATAGCAATTTAAGGGTAATTTAAAAGTTAAGAAGTAATTATGAAGAAAAATTAAAACAGTAGACTTTGCATTACTCACTATGTATGTTAATTTTCAAAGTAAAAAAATATTTTTCATAGTAACAGTTTCTCTGACAGAAATTCCCACTATAAAATGCATATAAAATATTAATGCTAAAAGCTGAAGAAATGGTAATGAGAACTTTTGAGAATTTAAAGCTATTATCATGATTAATTTAGCCTCACCTCTAAGCAATACTAGAATGTACCAAATGTGGACACCATTATCACTCATATTTTGCCCTCATTAAAAGTTAATATTTTGAGTATTAATGTGCTGAATATCCCATATTTCTATTGTGTTATTTTTAAAGTACTACATTTTGAAGGTGATTCTGTCTAAATGGAACAGCTTTGTTTATATAATTAACTTTCATATCCTGACATTTGTGCTAAGAGGAGGTAAAACTGACCTGCTCTCTGGATATATACATTAGAATTGTCCTATATTCCAAACAAGAAGATCTACCAAAAAAAGATGTAAAATATTGTGAAATGAGTCACAAATAGTGGGTATATAATTTCATAGAATCTTTCTAGAATGGAAATTGAGCAATATTATTGTTTCATTCAGATATTTATTAAGCATGGACTCTATGTCAGACTCTTTCCAATGTGCTGAACTGCAATAAAGAAAGAAATCCCATGTCTTAGGGAACTAATATTCAGTTTGAGAAGACAGAAAATAAACAAATATTTCCAAGTCAGGAGATGGGTGCTGAGAAGAGGAAGGAGGCTTGTCATGCTGGAAGGAGAGTGGTAGAAATTTCAGATTATTCAGCCCGTGTAAAGGCTTTGGATTTTGCTCGGGAAGAAATGGGAAGCCAGGGGTGGTTTCAAGCAGAGAAGTCCTATGACATGACTTGAATTTTAGGATTACTCTGGGTTTCATGTGGGGAAAATTGTTGTAGGCTGGCAATGATGGAAATTGTAAAACCATTTAGGGAGCTGTACTTACTCCCTACCGAAGAATAAATGCATGAACCCGTGCTGTGTGTTAAATGATAGTCTCCATAAAGACATGTTCCCTAGATCCTGTCAATGTGACCTTGTGTGGAAAAACCATTTTGGCAGATGTAATTAACTGAATGATGTTGAGTTGAGAACATTCTGGATTACCCTGATAGACCCTAAATCCTCTGACAAGTGTCCTCAGAAGACACAGGAGAGATACACAGAGGAGAAGGCCATGAGGACATGGAGGCAGAGATAGGAGCTGGGCAGTCACAAGCCAAGGATGCCAGCAAACACCAGAATCTGGAGGACGCATGGAAGGGTCCCCTTAGAGTCTTTGGAGTGACTGAGATATATGCAAAACACTATACATAGATCAAAAGGAGTTCTACTAAGCAAAAAAATACATTACTGAGACATGCACTAACTTGGATAGAACTCAAGGGTATTTTGCTGAGTAAAACAAAAAACAAAAAAAAAATACCTAAAGGTTACATACTATAGAATTCCACTTCTGCTATTGTTCTCTATGGATATATACAGAAGTAATACATACAGTTCAGTACCCTCACTATGTATTGGAGCCCAAATGGGAAACAGTAGGACTTGGAAATGAAAGCATCTTCTTTTTCCTCAATTCTATAACAAGCTCTTTTTTAGTGAGAAAGCAGAGGATGTATGCATTTAACAATAAGCTGGATTATTTTAATACTTCCTATCAGTGAAATTGTGTCAAATCCATATTTCAGAGTTTCTAATAAGATAAGATAATGGAGTCCTCATTTAAACCAGAAACAATAGGATGAGAATGTGACTGTTTATGTATGACAATGAGTGCATTTAGGAGAGCACACAGCTCATCGTGGGCAATGTTTGTTTATGCTTTAATCATATGTGATTTCCCTGAACATTTTTTTTCTACTTTGGAACATAGGGAAGCATAGAAATTTTTAGATTTAAATTGCTAGTTTCCTAATGTTGAAATGATAGTATTTGAACCCTTGAATTTTACATGAAATCATGTTAATATATAAAGAAAATAAAGTATACCTGATGTATACAAAGCACTGGTTCAACTTGTATTTCCAAGGTATGAAACACATTTCACTGTATGTTTTTCAAGAAAAGAACTCAAAGTATCAAGAACCAACAAACAAAATTCTACAGTGAATATTGTATCAGTAAGTTTAATAATCAACTTGGGCTAGCCCGTAAGTGAGGAAGATCTATTAACAAATGTATTAATAAGAGGCATGTTTTTACTTTTATTACAAATAATAGTTTTGCTAACCTAAATTTGTGTGATAAAAGATTTAAAAGTGTATTTTTCTATACTATTGGCTTAATGTATACCCATTTGAAGATGTTACAGATATAGTCACAGGTCAAATATACTAGAAATTTCAAACATTTCTAATTGATTTTCTGTGCGCATCAAAAATAGACAAAAACCCTCATCCTATCATTGCAGATTACTGTTTCAAGTGTTTAAAAATGTTAGGAGACAAATGCAGTTTTCAAAAGACACCCTGGAGTAATTACACTTTTTTCATTCTTGACTAATTTAAAGTCAGTGTGACCTTTTCAAAGGTGATGATGGCATTTCTAATATTCAGAGAAAGACTAAAGAAATAAAATTTATCTAATGTAAAAACTTAGCACATCTGGCTAAAAATCCTGAAATTTACCGTTGTTTTTTTTTTAATTCAATCTGCCACATATAGCTATTCTGTTACTGAAGTTGTTAAATGATGCTCTGATGTGGAAGTAATAGAACTATTTGTGTCACGAATACTCATGAACCATGTGAGAATTGCCCTTGAAGCAGTGATAGAGAGTAAAGTGTGTGTGTGTGTGTGTGTGTGTGTGTGTGTGTGTGTGTGTGTTTACCCCAAAGCAACCACCAGCCAAACTTTTCAACTTTGGCATGTGATACACTGCATATGTCACCATTGATCCAAGGCACCCACCTGGTCAATAATGGTCTCCTTTTGCTGCCCTATTGTGCTGATATATCAACAGGCTGCTGCACACACATCCACACACTCTCACGTACCCACTCATGCATACATTCTTGTTCTTTATCTTTGCCTTCATAGGTCCTCCAAAGCCTAAAAATAAAATCAGAAAATTTTATTGTAATTTCACGAAGTCTTATGTAATACTTCCAGCCTACACTGAACATTTGTTCCCTGAATGCCTACGTTTCTGTGTAACATTACACTCCATATACCATCCAAGAGGAAAAGGAACCAGTAAGGACACATGGTAGGTGTCATGTCCCTCATACATATGTGATGATTTCATATCCTCCAACCCTGTGATGCCTTATTAGTTCCATTTTACAAGGATGCAGAAATTAAATCCAGACACTTATGCCCACAGACTAAAGCTTTACATCAGGGGAGAGTGGAGCTCAGGATAAACATCCCTGTGCTAACAGAGTGACTTCGGTCATCTGCCTAAATCTGAGGACTGAGACATCATTTCTCCTATAATTAATACGTCTCTTTGACTGTTTGGTCCTGGTTGGTTTGTTTATTATCTGGAATGCTATTTTGAAAAGCAACTACAATGTACATATTATATTCAATAGACCTAGATTCATGTCTGAGACTAACAGGAGCTCAATAAATGATTAAAACTATGGGATTCTAAAAGTCCCATAGACACTGCATTATCCTCCCACTTGTAGCACACTATGCATTCTTGAGTGCAGACTAATTGTCGAGCAGTATGGTACACCATGTGCATCACTCCAGGTGGGTAACATGTTCTATCTGAAGCTTACCTCACATGGGGAACTTCATATTCCTTCTTTTGTGCCTTTGATTATGCTCATCTCTCCTGTTGAAATTATGCATGCCCTTTACTCCACCCATCTCTAGTTTATAACTGTGGTTTAAAGCCCTGTCAATTCCACCTCTCTCAAGAGCATCTGTCTGGTCTCCTAAGAATTCTCTCACTATCCATACAGGTTGGATTTTACTGTATTTAATTTAATTGTGCATTTATCTTAAACCTTTTCTGTTCTGGTTACTTGAGGCATTAAGGTATAGCTGAAAAATAAAAATAAAATAATACTACATTTTTAAAAACTTGCTCTGGGGTTTGACACATTTGCATACTAATTTTAGTCTGCCAATTAATCACTGGCCAAATTAATTTGTCGGGTCACAGTTTTTGAACCTTTTACTTGCAGAAAATGTGTGTGTGTGTGTGTGTGTGTGTGATACCCAATGTATGCCACCCGGTTATGAGCCTGGGGTGCATAAACAGTATGGTCTCTCCCTGGTGTGTCTGCTGAACAATGTGACTCAGCATGTTTCATAACACAGGCAGCAGGGACTTTAATTGAATGGAACTGCTCTAAACAACACAAAACTAATTATGGCTAAGTCCTATCAGAGAAAACGTTTTGCATATATGAAAATTTTTGAACAGAATAGACTCAATCCAGTGAAAACTGTTGTAAGTGGTATGTGAATGGTGTGTATAGATGATACGGAGATTGCCAGAAGTGGGACCCATTGAGTTTCTAGTATTCCAGTGTACAAAGGAAGTATTTAATATATCTGCTCTAGAGAACGATTCATGTCAGAGAGCACCACGGAGAGAGATTAGAGACATCAAAACGGCAGTGAGTAGGATATTCTGCCGCCTCCACTGTGAGATTTCCTCACTGGGAAATGGCAGATAACATCAGTGGACGGATAAAGAATCTCAGGACTGAAGGATCTGCAGGGGCGTAAACACAAACTTCGGGCTAGGAAGTTAAGTCGATAGACAACATTTTGTAAAACCTTCGAAAAGTTGATTCTAACGTCAAGTTGGAGCATTTTTTTCAGATGCAGAGGCCAATGAATATTGAAAATAACTATCTTAATAACATGTTATCCTACAAATGCAGTGGGGGAAACTGGAATATTAGTTAATTTGGACATATCGGGATAAGAGTAAGACAGAAACATACACTAAGAAAAGTGTCGGAACTTGAATATCAAGACAACAGGGACTTGGCTCAGCTCACATAATTCTTTTCGTTACACTATTTAGGCTCACCATCAGAAGCTCCGTGAGGAAGAACTGGCATTTTATATCTCAAATGCATCCGGATAGAAATATTTTTAATATACAGTTATACCTAAATCAGCTATACACGTAGACATTTTAACTCTCCCTTCAGAATGTGTTCTGAATAGTTTGCAACAAATTCTAATATTCATACAGCACCCAATTAAAGGACCCCCTCTGGAGTGATTACATTTATATGTGGGTATCTTATCCAATTGTACAAAGTATTCTGGTATGTAGAGTAGACTGTTTTAGATAGTATCATTCAAAGTATATTTTTTCTTAAAAATACAATTCAGATTGTATCACACTTTACCTGACAAATGGTTAAGTGGCTATTATTAAGCAGTTGTTTTATATTTAATGTATATTAATTGTGGCATTTTGGGACATAAAAAAAAGACATTTTAGGTTCTTTACAAGAGTTGTGTTGTTGTTTTTAATCAATCTGTATCTAATTAGTGTTGGACCTCAGGAAGCTTCTGTAATTGTTTAGTAAGTAAAACTTGTCTTATTTTATTTACCCTCTAACTGGTAATATCTAAGCTGAAGTTGTGGCCAAAATTTTATAAGATCAATGATAGTGGAGTGACTATGCCAGGAATGTCACATGGCCTTCCACAAATATGGACGTTTGTGGAGTACATACATTCATTATCCTGTCCTCATTCATTTATTTATTTAACAGAGGCCCAGTGCATGAATTCATGCACCAGTGGGGTCCCTCGGCCTGGCCTGCAGGATCAGACCAAAACCAGTTCTCTGACATCCCCCGAGGGGTTCCAGATTGTGAGAGAGTGCAGGCCAGGCCGAGGGACCCCACTGGTGCACAATCAGGGCCAGGGAAGGACTGCCGGAGGGCTCTAGGGTGTGTCCAGTCCATCTCCCTCAGTCCCAATCAGCCAGACCCCAGTAGCAATCTAACCTACTGTTTGGAGCATCTGCCCCCTGGTGGTCAGTGCATGTCATAGCGACTGGTTGACCAGTTGACTGATTGACTGTCTACCCCCTAGTGGTCAGTGCATATCAGAGCAAGCAGTTGAGTGGCCTTAGCATATCATTAGAATATTATGTTTTGATTGGTTGAACATCCAACCAGACACTTAGCATATTAGGCTTTTATTATATAGGCCAGCGATGGCGAACCTTTTGAGCTCAGCATGTCAGCATTTTGAAAAACCCTAACTTAACTCTGGTGCCATGTCACGTATAGAAATTTTTTTATATTTGCAACCATAGTAAAACAATAACTTATATTTTTGATATTTATTTTATATATTTAAATGCCATTTAAGAAAGAAAAATCAACCAAAAATATTAGTTCGCATGTCACCTCTGACACGCGTGTCATAGGTTCACCATCACTGATAAACAGTTATTGAGTTTCTACTGGGGATTTTGTACAGTGCAGGGGAGAGATGTTATAAAGATGAATAGACAAGTGGGGACTTGGAAGGAAAGTGAACAATGAAAATCTACAATTTCCATTTTTAGAGCTAAGTGGTCCATTCATGGGTTTCCAGGGGCCATAATAATACCTCCCTCTCGGTGCAGAGTCAGAGAAAGCCTAACAGAGACAAGGACATTTGTGCTTAGGTTCTTGTTTCAGATAAATGAATCTGGATAACAGAGGTGATTTTAGGCAGAAGGCAAATGCCACTTGGAAAGGAAGAGATGCATGAGAAAAATATCAGAGGAAAAGCAAATAATTCAGAATCAGTGTTAGGGATAGTGATCCCAAAGACCAGAAAAGAAAGGCATTGTGTGATGGGAAAAGTACAGGTGTACGTAGTAAAGGGAATTATTTATAGCAGGACAGAGAGAGTAGCATAATTAGGCATGGAGTGAAAAGATCCCTTGTGCAAAGAAAGGAGATAGCCTGTGGACAGAAGGTGAGGAGAGGAGAGGGGCCATGCATTTGCAAAGTGCTGGAGGAGAGTCCGGCAGTCTCAGAGAACCCCTCTTTTAAATAGGAGATGCCTGAGGGCAGTGGGGACACCATGGGGGATTGCAGGAGGAAAGTCTAGGAAACTGCACCAGGAGGGCAGAAAAGCTGGCTGCTGTCTGGTTGGGATGAAATAAGTGGGCAGAGACTCAAAGAGATGCTAATGCTTGAAAGAGGAAGAGAAACCTAGCTGGTTGCTCAGTGGTTAGAGTGTCGGGCCTGCAGACTGAAGGGTTCTGGATTCTATTCTGGTCAAGGGGAGGTACCTCGGTTACAGGCTCAATTCCCAACTGGTCAGGAAGGGACTGTGTGGGAGGTAACCAATCAATGTGTCTCTCTCACATTGATAGTTCTCTCTCTCTCTCTCTCTCTCTCTCTCTCTCTCTTTCTCTCTCTGTTTCTACCTCTCCCCTTTCCACTCTCTAAAAAGCAATGGAAAAAATGTCCTTGGGTGAGGATTAACAAAAAATAAAATATAAAGGAAGAGAAGAGGATGACAGTATATATTGTGCTTTCTATAAGTGTGATGAAGCCATTTCTGTGTCACCAATAACTATGGTATAATAAAATAAAGTGGAAAAGCCATTTTTGGACTGTCAATGAATGAAAGGCAATGGTACTAAATGTACTAAGTATAGCTATTACTAATGCAAAGATGTGAATTCCAATGGTACCCCCAGATATTTCAGAAGATATTAAAAGTTCCTTACCATCATGAGATGAAAATTCAATTAGTTAGTACACAATGTACAGAATAATGCCATAGTATAAATAATGTTAATCAGTTGTCAAAGTAAAGTATTTTCATTCAAATCAAGCTGTTCACACTGAAGCTCAGGCTAGAAGAAGAAAGATAAAAATCCATTAAACTATGTGAGGGATATTCCCTTTTTCTTTAAAAAAGGCCACTTAGAAATGCCTGGAAATTAATAAACCCAAATGACAGGGTTTAGCTAATTGTACATTTTAAAGTTTACAAAATTAAACTTCTCTTGCATAACATCCATTTTCTAAAAATCTATTTAGTTGGAACAATTACAATTTAACGTATTAGTGTGTGTGTTTTAATTTATTATCTGTAGAACCAATGTTAAATTTAGATATAATCCATTTTTACTACATTTTTCCTTCATTTAAGGTGAAGGGAAAAGAATAAATCCCAAAGGTAAGAAAAACAAAGAATTTTGATAAATATATATCTTTGTCAAAAAATGTAGTATACTCAGAAATACTAGGTTTGAGTCATTTAAAGCATAAGCTTGAATATTGAAAGGCTATGATGATACCTTTGGAAATTTCAAAGCATAGGAATTTAAATATTACACACAGGATCACAGAAATTCATGCATCACCACGATCCTAAAAAAATGACCATTTTAGCTGTGAAATGAAAGAAATAGGATAAATAAATATTTGCCTTACAAGGTTTGACAAACCAGTAGATGAAATCAGAATTTAAATACATTTTACTTTTTTCTTTTTTAGAAATATCTTAATGGTAAACTTGCTTTTGAAGGGATTTGAGAGACCAGCATTTGTAATTTTTTAAAATAAACTTTAATTTTAAGCTCTCATACATGAAATGCTTTCTACTTTGAAACTCTTTACATTAATGATTATTTACATCCCCCCACCAAGTGTTAACGGTGTTACAAAGAACCCTGAAAAGAAATGTTTTACTAATTATTTCATTTCTAAAAATATAAATTGAATTGTATAGATTCTTTCCCCAGAACATTTTTTCTTTGTTTTTTTTTTTGGCATGCATTTGTCATCCAAGTTTCTTTACATTTATCATTTTCCTCTTTTAGTTAAATAAAGAAAAGAATACAAATTTTCAATTAACTGGAGATCCCATTAATTGTGTTCCATTAATCAAAGTTTTGTCATCCAGAATTTGAATGTGTAAAAGGCATTAGAGATAAAAGGATGAGATAATTTCCCTATGTTTTATCCTAAAGGTGAACAGAAACAATTATATAGAAAAATACTACTCCATCCCCACTTCTGCTCCTTCATCCCCAATTGGATGAATATGAAATTGATTCTATGCATTTGGGTGAGCAATGAATGAAATCACGTTAGATAACTATTTGTATTAGTTTTCCATTGCTGCCATAGTAAATTACCACAAATGCGTGGCTTAACACAACACAAATACATTTCTTACACTTCTGTTTGTCAGAACGCCACCAGGGATCACACTGTCAGCAGGGCCGCATTCCTTCCCAGAAGCTGTAGGGGAGAGTCTGGTTTCTTGCCTTTTGCAGTTTCCAGAGGCCACCCACCCTTCTTGCTTCATGTCTTCCTTCCTCCTTCATTTCCAAAGCCAGCCTTGGCAGCTAATCCCTCTGATCTCAACCCTCTAATCGTCTGTTCTTTCTCCTCCTTCCTGGCAAAGACCCTTGTTTCTACTGGGACAACTCAGATAATCCAAGATGATCCCCTTGATTTACTTACACCTGCAACCTTAATTCCTCTTCGTCATGTATAATGTGACATATTTTCAGGTTCTGGAGACTAGGATGTGGACATTTTTGAAGGTGATTATTATGATTAATTATGATTAACAACTCTGATATTACATGGAAAGTTCTAGGCAGCACAGTCTAAAAGAACATCATGAAATGACAAAAATGTTCTGTATCTGTGATGTCCAATGTGGTGGGGAAGATTTGTATCTGCAATTACAAGGAGGTAATTTATGGTCAGTTATTTTAAACACCTTTTTAAAATAACCTACCATATTCTGGTGTCACTAGTTTTCCATTTATTGAAATTCTTCCATTGAAACTTCCTTGACCATCCCCTACTCCTTGACCTCCATTTGTCAACAAGTGCCCTTTGTTCTCTGTTTTTAAATTTATGCACTTTAAATTGTTGATGAAAACTTGAATATTACCTTAGGGTAGTGTATTTTAATGGGAATTCAAGTCCAAAATGAATAGCATATTATAGAAATTGCAAAATCACCCTGCAGATGGAAGAGATAGTGGGGAGAGGCAGCAGTATAATGCTGGTCATTCTGAAATCACCTCATTTTTGAGACAAACTTCCTGCATATTTTCCTATAAATTTAAAGCTGATTCTAGTAATATACTGCTAGGAAATTATGTTTGCCTATAATATAAGCACTGGTTAAAAAACATTATTATTTACTTGGTAAATAAACTATTATATGTAGCAGAGTCATTACAAGACGAAGCTATTACGGGATCATACTATGATCATGAATTACCCAATTGCTAGAATTCACTGTGTGCACATTTATTTAAGCAAATCAACACCTAAGTACGTAATAACATTTATCAAAATCTCAATTTCACACTATTGAAAAGGGTAAATTGGGCTGGAACCTGTGGTGTTCCTCTGGGCAGGATGGTTCTCGGGCTCTTGTCCGGTGGAGTCGGAGAATGAAACCATGGACAAAAGGTAAAAGGTGGAAATTTATTGAGAAACAAACACAGACTCCACGTGGGAAGGGAGAAAGAGTCCCACTAAGTCTCTTTTTTCCACGGTTTATAAAGGCGGCATTTCTTTGTGCCTTGATATGCCCTCTGATTGGTCACTATCCCCTCTGATTGATCACTATAGCAACTTCAGAGCTTAAATCTAACGTGAGGTACCTGAGGTTCCCTCCTTCTTCTCCCTTATTGTTTCCTCATTCCTTTTGGGCTTTCCTCTTCCCTCTCTGAGTGAGGGGATTCCTTCCCTTTATTCTGTAAATGTATACATTCTGCAGCTCCCTCATTCGATGGAAATGTACCTTCTGCTGCGCCCAGCTCCCTCATTCTGTGGAAATGTGCCCTTTGCAGCCCTGTAGCCCTGTTCTTTTTCCATGGACCTCTTAATTCCTAACATTTCCTAAACCTGCCTATCTCACCCTAAAAACTCCTTTCACTACTCTGCTGCCACTCTTCTTTCACAGTTATCTTCATTTGCAGTGTCCAATTTTAGCTCTCATGTCTTTCCTTTATATGTTTTTACAGTGATCTCTTACAGACTTGGGTCAGTGTAGTTTCCCTTCATAGTATTGATTTGAAAAAGTTATTAAGAACTTTTATTATTTTGCTTAAAATATTTTTCACATAAAATAATTATTTTTATCTTTAGTCATAAGCATTTTTATAAACTGTTTCTTACACTTTTCCAAGAGAGGGGATGAAAAATTCAGAAAGAAAAATATTAAATGATGGGACATCTCTCATGACCAAATGAAGGAAGATTTTGTGCAGCCAAGTTTAATGATCCATTGCCGTTTTAGTAGCAACATCAGTGATGTTCAGTGTTTTAAAATGTTTTCTCTTACACAGTTTTATTCCTTCTTCACACCGAGGTACTTCCATTAACAGTAAACTAAGGAAGATGTCAAGTTGGTGCTTCTAGGGATTACCTCTTCCAATATAAGTTAGATTATCTCCCTATCAAGGAATTAGAGATAAATATTGTGCACTAACAAATGTTTAACATTCTTGAAAGTTTACTTAATTGCTCAATAGCACATAGACCCTTATTTTAAATTAACTTATATAATCAATTTTAAAGCATTATCAATTGTTAAAATTGTGTCCATTTCTATTTATTTTTACAGCTCTATAGAAGCAATAGCGACTTGCTTCTACAGAAACCTGATTCAATTTAGCTTTTTCATGGTCATGAAGGCAAACCTAATTAAACACTTCAGAATGCCAACGTTTTCTCTGTGATGTGTCAAAGAAAAATTGCACAGAACTATTAAGCTCAGACACTTGTGGACAAAATAAAAGCTCTTCGTTATTTACCAAATGAGGCTTAATTGTTATTCAACCATGGCTAGCAGATATACTGCCCAAGCTTCCTTTTACTTCTCAACCAAGAGCTTTTAAAATATATGTGTGTTGACCCTTATAGAAACACAAAAAAATGAGAAGTCTCTAGAGTAATTATACTTGAACTTTTTAATGCAAATCAATTATTTTGAATCCATTAGTACAATGTTTTCCACTTATCATATAGATAGCAAAGAAGTACCATGTCAGGGCCTCTTGTAATTTTTTCTCTCCTACCAAAACATTAACTCACATTTAAAGAAACACATTCTAGAATAACGACTAACCCAAGAATGCAAAGAAAATAAACTACCTAATTAGAAAATATATTAGAATATGACATTTCATAGCACATTTATTATATTGAATTATTTTGTATAACTTTTTATCTGAAGATGAAGTTGCACCTCTTATGCACTTTGATTTCCAAAACTTCCCCTTCACCTCTTTCATACAATCTATAGTGTAAGGAAAATAAATATTAAGATATAGTCAACAATGTATGGTGCTCTAATTGTGTCTTTTTTTCAATGACCATATTGAATGTATAAGTAATGAAAAAATAATAGAAAGTCAAAGATGTATAATTTTAGAGCAAGAATTGCTGATATATGCCTTATTATGTAGGCATTAAGAAAGTACTAGATATACAATACAGTAATTTATATTCCTTAAGATAAAAGAGCAGTTAATTTTTAAGATTCACTTGACAATTAGAAGAAATGTCTGGATTGTGGTCCAAGCTCTTCCCGTATATGTGTGACCTTGGGCTGTTTCCACTTTCTAGATCATCTCTTAAATCACATTTAATTGCAAATTTAATTATTCTCCAGAGGCTCAATATAACAATTCTAACAATGCCATGTCCATATCTATTCATTCTGAGTGGGTTATTCACCATTCTCCAATCATGTCATTGACTTTCATGTGCTATTAAAGAGATATAAAATAATGAGAGGCCTGATACACAAATTCATGCACCATTGGGGTTCCTCGGCCTTGCCTGTGGGATCGGGCCGAAATGGGTTCTCCAACATCCCCTGAGGGTCCTGGATTGTGAGAGGGCTTAGGCCAAGTCGAGGGATCCCACCAGTGCACGATTGGGGCCGGGGAGGGACACGAGAGGTTGGCTAGCCAGGGAGGGACTCTGGGAGGGCTCCAGGGCGTGCCTGGCCCATCTTACTCAGTCCTGATCAGCTGGACCCCAGCAGCAAGCTAACCTATCAATTGGAGCTCTGCCCTCTGGTGGTCAGTGCATTTCATAGCGACTGGCTGACCAGTCAACTGTCTGTCCCCTGGTGGTCAGTGCACATCATAGTGAGAGGTTGAGCGGCCTTAGCATATCATAGCATATTACACTTTCATTGGTTGAACAGCTGACCGGTCAACGGGACACTTAGCATATTAAGCTTTTGTTATATAGGATAGTTCACTAAAACGATTTGCCTCTGTTTGCATCTGGATCTGCTAGAAATCCCCTTTCCCTTTCTCTACTTTCAGAAATGCAATCCTACCTTCAAGGGTGAAAAAATAGGAACATATGACTCTTTTTGGATCACAGAAAACATGACGTCAAAAGTAGAAATCTCACTTTTATATAAAATTGATTTCATTAAAGGAATATTATAGTGGATTAGCCAAAGGTAAAATTTTGATCATTCAAGTATTATATCATTGAAATCATCTTCTTATTACTGGAAAGAGAAGGTAGAAGATGCGCTTTTTTTTTGTTTTTGTTTTGTTTTGTTATGTGTTTTTTTGTTTGTTTTGTTTTGTTTTTGTTTTTGTTTTTTTACCAAGGTTCTAAAACCCTCATTTTTCCTCTTTTTGCTTCTTGTTTTGCTACATAATTAAGAACAACTCACTGTTCAGGCTAAAAATTTGACCCTGCACTATCATAAATGACATATTCTGTGTATTAAATTTTCTTTCGTTCATTGTAAAACATAAAAAGAAACAAAAAACAACACACATAATTATTTGCTATTGCATTATGGCCTTACTAATCTAAATATAAACTTTTATGTCAAAGTTTGTAAAACATTTATACAGAGAAGTCATAAAGAATGGCTGTTATGGGAAATAATAATGGTTAAAAACTAATTATTGTTAATTTCTTCATATATATTTTCATTTCATAAGACCTCTCTGCATTTTCCTGCCTATTGTTCAGCTTTCATGTCCCAAACTATAAACAAAACAAAACAAGACAAGACAAATGTTTGAAGTGGACATCATAATTTACTACCTCAATTTTAAAAACAAAAGTTTAAAAGTAAATTTGAAAGTAATTAGTTGAAAGTGTTTCTGACAGTTTTTAAACTTACTGAAATCACAGCCTACTAATGCTGATTGCTTAGGAAGTCTCCTGTGGGTTCCTATTTTTTTTTTTCTTATCACCATCATTATTATTAACCAAAAACAGTTATTCACACCTAATATATTCTTGGTACTCCGTAGAGAATACTCAGATAAGTACTGTGAGACATGTTTCCTAATGAAGAATGCTCACAATTAAAATTCAGTATAGGAAGCAATGCAGTGATAGAGATTATGTAATCCAAGCAACAAATGATACGTTTAGCATTTAGTATTTGGCATTTAGTATAGTTATTTGTATATGTGTTTTATATTTGTTCCCATTTAGATATTCCCTTGACTGTAAGGATTGCATCATTTATTGTCATGTGATCTTGAGAATGTTTTCACTCTGTTTATTTTTTGCAACTGCAAAATCCAAATAATAAGACAGTTATCTCATTGGGTAAAAGCGACGATTAAGTGACTACTCAGAACGTAGACCAGAATTTAGAAGGAGCTAGTAGGAGTAATGGAAGTATCATTGTGTCTCTAAATCCAAAATCATGTATCAGGCCTTGTACCTTATAGGTATTTCATAAAGTTTGTTGAATAAATAGCCACAGACAGTTTAAAAGTAGAGAGGTATTAAAATGGTGTCAAGTGAGCTAAAATTAGACTTATCTGGGTCTGAGCTCAAGTTCTATAAACTGAAGCTCAGTAACCCATAAAGAAGCTTTGTTTGTTGTTTATAGGATCTTAGCTGCCTTTTTCTTATCTTCAAAATGAGGAATATCATAAAACCTACCACACAGGTTTGGTGAAAATTTAAATAATTTTATTAATTGCAAAAGGTTTGCATAATTTCTAATACAAAATATGGTGCTCAATAAATGGCAATAAATATTACAATGATTTTTATTAGATTTCACAAGAATTTGATCATGTATTGTGAGGAAGAACCAATATGGTTCTGTTTATTTTTGTTATTGTTCTTTATTTTTCTTATGATTTGTGTTTTTTGCTTTATGTTTTTTAAAAAATGTAGCCTATGAATGGTGCTTCATTTTTGTTGCCAGGAGAGACTCAGTGACACCTGAGTCAAACTGGGACGCATTGGAGATCTGTGAAGCAGTCTCTCCTGATGGGCCCTCTCCTGGTGGTCCCCTTCCTTCTTCTTTAATGGCCCAGGTGCCCAGGTACCAGTAGGCTCTGAATCCTGTCCCATCCTTGTTTCTTTCTTTCTCTCCCAACCCATCTACAACAGTTTCTTCTCTCTATTCTTCAGCCAGGTGCATCTCAGGTAAATATGTAGTTGACACTGCCTCTCATTTGCAAATAGAGAAAAACAGAGAGCATTTTTTTTTTTCATTCTCAGGAACCTGAGCATATTTTGGTGGTGTTCTTGGATACAAGTTGGGGATGGACTGAACATGCCATTTTACATAAAATATTACATGTATATTTTAAAATCAATCCCCAAATGCATGAGTCTGTTGGTGAGAATTTTAAGCTTGATGAGAGAAAAAATGGATAATGTTTGAGGTTAGGATTAAAAGTTCAGTTCTGTGAAATATAAACCAGGTTTGATTAGAAGTAAGCATCTAATTCATCTACCTATAAGACAGTTCTATTACATAAAACATATTTTAATTATTGTATGTAATCCCATGCTCTGTGACAATATCATCTCTACCAAGAATTCAGTTGTCTCCATGTAGCCAAGTAAAATACATTAGATAAATTAATTAAATTGCTTTTCTCTGTGCAGAATGTCAGACCAGTGTTATTAATGAAACAAAATGTCAGGCCTAAGTGATAATATTAATGTAAAAGCAACAATCAAATGCATTGATCTCTTCAATTTTCTACAAATGGAGAATCACAAAACCCTACTCATTCATTACTCTGTGTCAGTTTCCTTCATTATGAAATTTATCATTAAGTTCATGTTAAAGAAAAGCTGCAGTTCATCTTAGGTGATGCATGATCCTACCCATTTCTGTTAGGTTGCAAACTCTATTCCCTCCCCTCCCCACATAATGTAAGACCATCAGACATTGTCTCTTGTTAAAGGCATTTTTCCCCCTTTCTGATGATTTCCATAATAGGAAAATTTTTGTTACCCTGCTATGATGAAAAATTAATAAAAGTTCCCAAATAAGCTTTGCTATCTAAATATGAGGATGCTATAAAATGTGATTATGCTCCCAATATTTACACAATGCATGATTTCTTGATGCAATATGTTCCAGAGAAAGTGTGCCTAGGAAATGTTTACTTGAGAAAACATTTGCTAAATTAGCATCATGCATTACTGAGAGCACTGAATGGCATTTCCATTTAATTAACAAGAAGATATTTTTTAATTTAATGACCTGTAGCATCATAAAATCTTGACAAATATATCTCTAAACTTAAAGTATATTTACATATTATAATAGTATTTTTTAAAAGCTATATAAATTATTGGTGCAGTTAAGAGATTATTCATAATATTAAAACATGCCCTAGCCAGTTTGGTTCAGTAGATAGTGTGCTGGCCCTCAGACTGAAAGGTCCCAGGTTTGGTTCCAGTCAAGGGCATGAACCTAGGTTGCAGACTCAATGCCAGCCCTGGCCGGATGCATGCAGGATCAACCAATTGGTGTGTCTCTCTCACATGGATGTTTTCTCTCTGTGTGTCTCCCCACCTCCCTTTCACTCTCTCTAGAAAATCAATGGAAAATATCCTTGGGTGAGGATTAACAACAACAACAACAAAGCTAAAAGAAAAATACTAAAGCATTTAGAATTCAAAATATAAATTAAAGTTTGTTTTAGGTCACCCTCTGCCACCAAGAAGGTTATACTTAACTATACCAGCTAGAGAACAAATAATATTGAATTTCTGAGAATTCCAGAGAAAATTAATCCCAAGATTTAGCAATTCATACTATCAAGAAATTTAGCAATATACCTCACTTAAACCCCTGAAATAGTATATATACTTTATACATACATGTTATTTCTACTTTTTAATGCCCACTGCAGAATTACAGTGCAGCTGTTTTTATTGTTTCACTAGAGGCCCTGTGCATGAAATTCATGCCCGGTTGGGGCTCCTAGGGCTGGCCAGTGATCAGGGCCTATCAAGTTCCTCACCTCCCCCCTCCTCCTTACCTTGCTGCCTGCGTCTGCTGCCACTCACCCTCTGGTGATTAGGACCTGCCGGCCGGAGGGAGGGATAAGGGGAGGGACCCAGAAGGTTGGCCACTGGCCCTGAGGAGGGAGCCAGCCCTTGGCACCCCTGGGAAAGGGGCTGCATCCACCACCACCCACCCCTATCTCCCCGTCCCAGCCCAGGGTGTGGTTAGTGCATGTCATAGCGACCAGTTGTTCTAGTCATTCCATTGTAAAGGTCACTTAGGCTTTTATATATATAGATTGTTTCATTGCAGTATACCTCATATAATTGAAGACATCTTTGAAATCAATCTGCAGATTTATTTTCCCAAATTGTTTTCCATTTATGCCTTATCATTAGACTATCCCAGAGCTCTGATTATAAATACCAATTCTGAGGTCTCACACTATAGCAAATGAATCTCAATTGTCATAAGAGGGGCTTGGGAGTCTAAATTTTTAAAAAGACCCCAAATCTATCTAGTGATTTCACATGTTTGCCAACTTTTGCTAAGAAATCCTTTCAGTTAATGAAGTAATCCTATATAATAAAGAGGTAATATGCAAATTGACCATCACACCCTCACACAAGATGGCCGCCCCCATGTGGTCAAAAGATGGCCACTACAAGATGGCTGGCAGGGAAGGGCAGTTAGGGGCTACCAGGCTGGCAGAGGAGAGCAGTTGGGGGTGACCAGGCCTGCAGAGGAGGGTAGTTGGGGGCAACCGGGCCAGCAGGGGAGGGCAGTTGGGGGCAGTTGGGCTGGCAGGGGAGCAGTTAGGTGTCGATCAGGCTAGCAAGAGAGTGGTTAGGGGTGATCAGGCTGGCAGGCAGGCGGGGATTTAGGAGCCAGGAGTCCTGGATTGTGAGAGGAATGTCTGACTGCTGGTCCTGTGGGAATGGGGCCTCAACCAGCAGTCAGACATCCCCCGAGGGATCCCAGATTGAAGAGGGTGCAGGCTGGAATGAGGGACACACCCCCCCCCAGTGCACGAATTTCATGCACCAGTCCTCTAGTTTTTAAAAATAGTATAGAAAAATCTGTATGCTCAAAATATTGAATAGAATAACATTGTAAAAGAATAAAGTTCAGGATAAAGTCATGCCAAATGCCTAAAGGTAAATAATCACCAAGAGTCGGTTTTATCATGAAATATTCTCAAGTAACCTATGAAGCTATGTTTAAGGATTGAGACACTTCCATTTTTTATACATTTGGTTAATATGTATTATTATATAATTCAGATTTGATACAAAAAATTCATATTTTTTTTAAATGACAAAGAGAAGGAATAAGACTTACCTATAATTAAACTCTCAGAGACAATAATTGTTGGTATTTTGGTGTCTAGTTTCTACTGTCAATACATGTGCACTTTTTTGATATTACATGTAATTTTATAAATTGCTTTTTCTCATAATGAACTATGTTGAAATTTTTCTTCGTATTTTCCTATCATTAACCCCTAGAGTGCTGGGGAGTGTGATCATGTTCCTCCTGTCTTTCGCCAAAAGTGCCGGGAGCGCTCTCATGCTCCTTCTGCAGTGTCACTATTAGATGCTAGTAGTTCACTCTTTATTGACAGATGGCACCTAAGTGCAGATTACTTATGATGCCGAATGTTTGTAGTTCTAAAATTGACCACTGCATTTATCTGCCTAATTTTTTACAGGTACTATGATTTTATGAAGTTTACTCAGATTTTGTAGCCTTAAAGCTTCCAAATGGCATCCAGTTCTAAGTCTGCTTTTATTAGAGATGATGATATTGCTAATATGTCAATTCTTGGTGTGAAGATGACGATTTTATGGAAGATATTGGAGAAGGGTGTCCCTCTATTTTAACATTATATGTTTTGTTCAAATTTTTTTACTGGTATTTTATAATACAATCAGCAAACAATATATGTCAAGGATGAAAACAAATGTAGTAAAGGTTTCCTTAAGTTTTTGAATATGTAACTTCATTTACTTGCAATTCATAATTTTTTTCCTAAACTGCTGTAAAGTCAGCAAAAATGCCTTGGCAATTTTAGCATAGTTTCTAGAATATTGTTTGGCACTCAAAGGGTTAAATATTCCTTCAACTGTGGATAAAAAAGCTGTGGTACATTTATACCATGGAATACTATGCAGCTGTAAAAAGGAAGAATCTCTTACCCTTTGAGACAGCATGGAGGCTATAATGCTAAGTGAAAAAAGTCAGTCAGAGAAAGATGAGTATCACATGATCTCATTCATATGTGGAATTTAATAAACACAATAAACTGACAAACAAAATAGAAACAGGCATGAATACATGGAACAGGCTGTCATCTGTGACAGCTGTCAAAGAGGTGCTGGGGGGGGGGTCTAACATATTGAGGGGAGGAAAGGTTTTATTCCTTATAGCAAGATCCTTCAACTGCCCAGCCAGTATAGCTCCATGGTTGAACACCTACCTATAAACCGGAAGGTAAGGGTTAGATTCCCAGTCTGGGTACATTAACAAACTATGATCTTTCTAAGGAAAAATAGTTTGGGAATTAATGAGTGGCTTATAGACAGTATTGACAAGTAGAGTGGCAGAACACCGATGAAGGGAGTGGATTCAGAGACATGGAAGCATGGAAGAGAGTGCAAAATTTCAGAGGGAAGGTGGGGAGGGTGGGTGCTTTGGAGGTAATCAACCAAAGACCTTGTATACATATATGCATAACTCATAGACACAGATAATAGGGTGCTGAAGGCCTTGGGGGTGTGCAGGCTGGAGGGGGTCAATGGTGGAGAAAATAGGACATATGTATTACTTTCAACAATAAAGAATAATTTTGGACATATGTAATACTTTAAACATTTTCCTACATATATATATATTCCTTCAACTGCCCAGCCAGTATAGCTCCATGGTTGAACACCTACCTATAAACCGGAAGGTAAGGGTTAGATTCCCAGTCTGGGTACATGCCCAGATTACAGACTCAATCGTCAGTAGTGGGGTGTGCAGGAGGCAGCCAATAGATGGTTCTCTCTCAATATCGCTCTCTCCCTCTCCCTTCCTCTCTCTGAAATTAATGAAAAGCCTTTTTAAAAAATCCTTCAATTTAAAATTTATTAGCTGCATGCTTTTGCTTATTTAGATGGTGAAAATTCATTTAACAAATATTAAATCATTCCATATTTTTATTGTTTCTGTTGTTTATTCTTATAAATAGCTAGAGGCCCGGTGCACGAATTCATGCACCAGTGGAGTCCCTTGGCCTGGCCTGCGAGATTGGGCTGAAACCAGCTCTCTGACATCCCCCAAGGGGCCCCAAATTGGGAGATGGTGAAGGCCAGGCTGAGGGACCCCACCAGTGCATGATCGGGGCCAGGGAGGGACACAGGAGGTTGGCCAGCTGGGGAGGGACCATGGGAGGGCTTGGAGGGTCCACACGAGGGCTCCAGGGCACGTCCTGCCCATTTCGCTCAGTTCCAATCTGCTGGACCCCAGCAACAAGCTAACCTACTGGTCGGAGAATCTGCCCCCTGGTGGTCAGTGCACATCATAGTGACTGGTCAACTGGTTGACTGCCCCCTGGTGGTCAGTGCATGTTATAGTGAGTGGTTGAGTGGCCTTAACATATAATTAGCATATTATGCTTTGGTTGAACAGACAGAAGGAGAACCGGACACTTAGTATATAGGATGTTTGGTAAATATCTTCATAGCTAGCTTTTTAAATATATGCATACCTTTTCTGTGCTATATTTCTTTTGAAATCTCCAATTGGCCCTGTAGGAACTTTACCCTAATTTATTCTCAACAGGTTCAAAGTACTCATTTTCCTATGTACCATTGCCAATACTTGGTTAAGATTTGTCTGACAATTTTTTCTCTTCTATATTTTAGAAGTTGGAATTTCTGGAAAATACTGGAATGTGTAAATAAATATGAAACTTTATCAGTTTTTGTGCTTCAGATAAGACTCAAAGGCAAAGGATTATCTATTTCTTTAAAATTTAGAAATCATTCTACCATTAAATTGTGAGAAAGTGATACATAAATGAGCATAATATATTAAAATATTATATTCTGATTTATACTTGGTAAATGAACTTTAGTCATTTATATACTCTTGGAAATTAATTCACTTTTTCAGGTTCAAGATTTATTAGTATAAATGTCAAACTTTTATTCAATGTTTTAATCCAAGTATGTCAGATTTTTCACCTTTTTAATCTAATTATATCACTTTTCATATTTCTTTTAATGTGAAGTTCCTTCATTTCCTTTTTATTGACATACTTGGCAGAGTTTTTCCATTATATCAACCTTAAAAAAATAGTGCTCGCATTTACATTATCAATTTTTCCGGAGTTGTTATAGTCTTTGTGCTAAAAATAATGGATTTTGCTTTCTGCATTTTTACTTTTCCTTAGATATAGCAAGGTCAATTCTCAGACAGTATTTGTTTAACTGCCAGACTCCTTTCTGTACCTTACTTAGGTTATAATCATATATCACACATGTAAATAGTCTTTGGCTGTTGCAGTATTCAGTGTAATAGGCATGTGCAAATAGGCATTCATAGGTTGCAGTTGTCTTAGCAAAGTGGTCTCCTCTTTTCCCAGCATCTGGTTCTGATTGAATAGATCTAACTCATTATTAGAAAAATATCACTTTTCATCATGTACTCAACACAGGTTCTTTCTATCTCAGCTCCACATCATGTCTTCCTACATATGGGTTCTATTTTTTTAGAACCTCAATCTCCTTTCTCTTTTCTTACCATCTGTTTTCTAAGGTTTCCATTCTCTTCATAAACTTGGAAACATGGTTTGGGATGACATGAGATATAGGAAGAAGGGGTGCCTAAGTGGCTGCCTCAAAAAGCAACCCCTACATGTACTGATATTTACGTCTTAACCTGAGAGGTTCATTTTCAAGAAGAACCACAAGAGAATAAAAATCCTCATGACTTAAGTTATCTATTGAATATAAGGAGTTAAGTTCTCTCCTCTGAATCCAGATTGTTAGCAGCTCTGTACTGGTGTTGGTACAATTGAGAAAATAGTCACTCCTACCACTTGTTGTGTTCCACGGTTCAGGTAAGAAACCTTAAGAGCCTAGAGACCTTGTGCAGTTAATGTGGGGAACTGTGGTTTTAGATAAGTAACCCAGTTCTCCTGTTCTAGAAATTCTGATCATAAATCAGGTTTGGGGAGAAATACAAAGTGTCAGCTCACCTCTTTTTAAACTAATTTTTATAAAGTGAAGTGTGCTTATCCCATAAAGTGTGGCATAGGTGTGGGAACTATGCCAATGAGATCACAGAGGTCTTGTTATTCGTACACCGGGATGTTCAAGGACGTTCTGGCATGAGCCTAAACAGGATGTCTAAGGACTCGTGAGTCTGAGAATCATAATCAGACTAAGATACTGAGCAGGTGAAAGGACACATGGTACACTCTGCCTGCCTCTAACCCAAATGATTGGTGTCATTGTTGACAACTAGCCTTCTTTGTCTCTGGAGTAATACTATATAGGTTACTGGCCAGAGAGAGGCTAGAGAGAGCAACTGGGTAGAGCAGAAGAAGAGAGCTCAGAGAAGCAGAGGCAGTGGGCACAGAGAATGTAGCTCCTATGTGTGCAGGAGAGGCCACAGAGCTGAGACGGAGCTGAGAGCAGCTACTGCCATGATGTAAGACTAAGAGCTCAAAAGGAGTTCAGATGTAGCTACCATGTTGGAAGAATGAAGCTCAGAGGCAGTTACTTTGTGAGGATATAGAGACAAGCCAGTGTGCTGGGCAGGAGAGACAGTAGAAGCTGCTGAGTCAGAAAGCTTAGGTACCACTACAGTGTGAGGCAGTGAGCTTAAAGGCACTGTGTGGCTGCTCAGATAATAGCTATGAATACAGAGACAAATGCTGGTTTGTGAGAAAGATGTATCTGTTCACTAGCTGCTGTCCGACTGCCTGCCTATATGGAATTGCTATGAAGAATTGTCTGATGACTATGTGACCACTGGCTTCTGCAATAAAGACTCATTTTTTATACACCCACAACTTCTCCTGGCTTCTCCGTCTGCTCTGCCACTGAGAATTGATGTGTGTCTCTGACACTTGGCACTGTTGGCAGGATGGGAAACTGAGGCCAGAGGATCCGTGCAGATGTGCAGGTTGGACTAAGTTCCCAACAGTTAGTACAGTGGGCAGGGTTCGAGGAAAAACCAGCCCTGGCATAATCAGGAAGAATTTAGAAGAACATATGAACTCAGAACAACTCAGAGCAGCAGTGCTCAGCAGTGCTCCTGCTGTCCCTGACAATAGGTTTTCCTCAATGGAACTACTTTTTTTAAAAAAATGGTCAGTGTCTATTCTTTCCAGATCCTGGTTTTTAGATTAATCATTATTTTATTTTTCCCATGGACTATGATTTCCATTTTTGTAGCTTCTTATATGTTATACAGAGACATGGGTGGGGAAGGGGGAAAAACACTATATCCTAAATTACTATACAGGTGACATTTTTAATTTAATATTTTAGAAATATTTAAAAAGATGGGAACTGAGTGCTCTTCTAATTTATACCATTAATTCATGTTGCCCCCAAATAAGTAAGAGTTTATTACTTGAGCTATTTGATTCATTATTTTACTGCTTTAATTAGATTGACAAATAAGCAAAATTAGTATCCAGTCTGTTGGTAACTTAAGCCTTATCATAATCACTGAATATTTTTCTTAAGAACTTAATAAGTCATCTAATTTTTAACAGTTTCTAATAAATGCAGCTTTGACCTCTCCATCTTCTCCTGACATGTTTCTAAAAGCAATAACTTTCCATCTTATAACTGAATTCTTTTTTCCCCCTTACATGAAGTTTTCTTCTATTTGTTTCTGACCACTTCATCTCTCTGAAGTCATTTTCAATCTATGTTCAGACATATTGAAGACACTATTTTTGTATTCTGATGCCAATATCCTGACTCTTGACTGAAGGTCTAAATCATAACAAGACAGAAAACATTGTGTACTGTAATTTTCTTGGCTCAGAATCAGACCTTTTACATAACAGTTCTAGTATTGCTCCAAATATCTTAATGTGTCTTAAATGAACCTAATCAATTCAATATTTTGCTATCTTTTGTAATTCATCAAAATGGCAGAAATTTAAGATGCATTTAAAAGTCACACAGGCAATTCTGGACCAAAACAGGATCTCACAAAAAGTGTGATACACAATTCAAAGTTTATTCCTTTGTTACAATTACCTGATTACTAGAAATAGAGAGCCTTAGTCATTAGGTCATATTGAATAGTCAACAATATTTCATTCATCTTATGCAAACTTACCAAATAACAATGTTATGATTTTTACATTTGGTTGGAAAATTATCATTTTAATGTTTTTCAAGGCAATCTTATCAAAAGTTATAGGATAAGCCACCAGCTGCATGCAACGTTCCATTTACTGATACATAGAGTAAGGCAAAAGTAGGTTTACAATTGACCATTTGGACAGTAATGCAATAATAAATAAGTAATAATACAAGAATAAACTCTCGCCTGGCCAACATGGCTCAGTGGTTGAGTGCTGACCCATGAAACTGGAGGTCACAATTTTATTCCAGGTCAGGGCACGCGCCCGGATTGCAAGTTTGATCCCCAGTGGAGGTCATGCAGAAGGCAGCTGATCAATAATTCTTTCTCATCATTGATGTTCCTATCCTTCTCTCCCTCTCCCTTTCTCTGAAATCAATAAAAACATTTTTAAAAAGAATGAACTGTTTTGAGTACTCACAACTGTAAACCTACTTTTGCCCCTCCCTGTATATTTGTTGTATGTCAGTGTGTTTTGTAATTCTCTTTCCATGGGAAATAATTGAACTAAGGCAGCACCTACTGTGTAATAGCCATTTGGCATGATACTGGCTGCTGGGTATACAAAGATAGAGAAAAATATAGTTCTTGTCTTCAAAGAGTTCAAAGAGAAATGCTATCAGGTATAAAGGAAGAGTCAATACATCTCCTGGGGAATTAGCCTTCCTGAATTTCTCACATAAAGGGAGCACATCCTGCTCCATGTGACCCTTAACCCTGGAATAAGAAGAGCCTATAGGGAATGTCTTAACTCTTGCCAAGGAAGTAGACTCACATTACAATTTTAAACAGAGTATGTTGTTAATTTGCTCAGTCGAATAAATTTTCTCTCTCATGGATGCAAGATGCAAAGACTAAGAGGCAATGATGACTATAAGAGGCCATGAGGAAGCAGGAGCTGGATGGTGGGACTGCCCACATGGCTGACAGTTGCAAGATTATAAACAGGGATGGAAAAGGAAAGACATCAGTGATCTCCTGACTCTAAATGTGTTGAATCTGTATGAGTTTCCTATTACTTCTTTAACAAATTGCCACACACTTAGTGGCTTACTGCAACATGTCTCATCTTACAGTTCTGATGGTCAGAAATTCAAAATGCTGTCTCACTGGGCTAAAATCAAGGTGTCTACACAGCTATGTTCCCTTCAGAGGCTCTAGAGGAGATTTCATTTGATTGCCTTTTCCAGCTTCTTAAGATCACCCACATTCGTTGGCTCAAGGCCTCTTCCACCACTCTCCAAGCCAGCACCATTGGGTCAAGTCCAACTTATGCCGCCATCTCTCTAGTGACATAAAATGTCAAATAGCACAAGAGTGTAACTGATACTTATGTATCAAGAAGTGATGACAATACAATACAATAAGAACTGCAAAAGGTGTATTTATAAGGTACAGTACAGTAAATATTCTATATTAATTTATTTATATATACATTAACTCATTTATTTGACTTTTTGGGTGTCATGCACTATTCCAAACACTTTAAACAATTTTTTGACTCTTAATGATGAATAAGGAGATGGCAAAATTACTGTTAATATATTTTTTCTTGCTTCTTTGCTTGCTTCTGCCCTCTACACCCCTTCTCCGCCCCCTCTCCCCCCCAAAAAAGAAAAGATTACTTTGAGCTAGGTAATATGATAGAGACTAGGGACAAAGCAATATATAATGATGCCCTTGGTTCTTTATATTCTCAGAGAGTTTATCATCTATACAAGAAGCCAGACAAGGAGGTAAGTCCTCATAAACACCTGGGAGGAAATGATTAAGAGTAGACCAAATTCATATGGAAGCCCATAACTATAGAACATAACCAAATTAAGGTTAAAGGCCTTTTAGGAATGCCAAGCGAAAGATTAAGAATAAATAAATTATCCAAACAAATAAATGAAGGAAATAGTATGCTGGCCCAGGAACCAGAATTCCAATCCCAACAAGTGTCTCTTTCTAGAGCTGGTGTACATCGCCCATGTTTATGAAGTCAGAGCATCCAACAAGCAGCCATTGTAGGCATCAAGACATGATTCTGAAGCAACAATATTCTAGCAAGTGCTTTTCTCCCTTCATATAAAAAAATTAAAGCAAATACTTTACATGCTAATCAGTAAGATATTTCCTTTGCCATTGTTATTGAAGAGACATGACCAGAGTTATTATTACACACCACACACCACACACACACACACACAGAACAGCATCACCTTCTGCATTATTAGTATCACCCCTGAGTTTCTACAGTGACTATTAGTTTATTTTCATATGCTTATTTCAGTTCATTAGCAGGAAATTTTCTCATTTTTATGGTTGTTATCCATAAAATGGATAGAATAACATTATAGAATAACATTTTATAGAATAACATTATAAAAACTATTTTAAAATTATTTGCTTCTGCCAATATATTTTTAAGGAAGATATTCTTTTTTCCAAGTTATTTTAATTAAAATGTATTCCCATCTACCAATTTATTTTGAAAACATCAAACACAGAGTTACACACAGAAAGTTCAGATGTTGTTTTACCAGATCATTTAGCTAAAACATGTAAAAAGTTTGCCAGGCCTAATTTGTAATAAATGAATTTGAAACCATATACTTTTATTATGTTAGATAATCTTAATGTGGAATTAAACTTAAAAATTAGAAAATTTTAATAAAAACAATGCTCTGGAAATAAAAATATTGTTTTATAAATTATAGTTTTCAGAAGATAGGTTATGAATAATTGACTGTATGAATAATTTTTGTAATACAGTCATTCAAGTAGTTAAAATGTGACTTGAAACAGAATACTAATATTTATAGAAACTAAAGATTAAGCATAAATTATGTTGTACACAAATATTATACCAATGGCCTTTTTGATCTTTTAGTCTCATTATACACTGCATATAAATCAGAAAGCAATAAATTAAGTCTGATGTGATTGTGGACCAAAAATAAGGCAAACACATACTTGGAATTGCAATTTATACATTTCCAAAACCAGATTTCACAGATAAATCTGACTTCAGCAAACTGAAATTTCCAAAGTAGTTACCAAAAGCCAGAGAATTCATGGGTGAAGTTTGCTAATAATTCTAAGTTTACACTATTTTCTGAAATACATAAGAATGGAAGAATTAGAATGTAACTAGTACTGAAGGGGTACTATTAGATGTTCTTGGAATCAAAATCAATAAGATGTTTGCTTAAAATGTTATAGGTTTTTGACATATATACTATAGGTTTAATATATAACCTCCTGTATATGGGTGTTTGTAATTATGTAGGAAGAGAGAGGATTGAGAGACAGAGAAATGGAGAGACGGGGTATGCTGGGGTCCAGCCCCAGCAGGTCCAGGGGTCCCCAAAGATATGGACGGAGTCAGCGAAGAAGGAATGACACAGAGACAGCGTTCAGTTGATCAGCAGCCTAGCCAGGATCTCTAGCCAGGATGTCCAGCCAAGTTCTAGTTAGGATCTCCAGCCAAGTTCTGTCTAGGTTCTCCAGCCAGGTTCTGTCTTTTATTGTCTTGTTACATCTGTATTTATACCAGTTGATTTTAATCCTATTAATTTCTATTCCAAAGGTTAGGATGTTTCTTATCTCCATTCCTGGGAGTAAAGATTATGTAGCTTAAGGGTGATTGTTCATAGTTAAAGTGATTAACTACCTGCCTGGCATTTAGTTAAGGGGTTTTATCCCCTCCCTAACTTCAGGGAAAAATCCCTACCTGGGGAATCAACCTTTCTCAGAGAGGTGACCTTGGTTAAAACACATAGCGCTAAGGGGGTGAGCAAACATATTAAGAACAGTATGCCATATATGCCAGGTCCCTTGAAACTTATGCTGTTGTTTCATATGCTATTGTTTCTTCCCTGCAGTGACTGTGTCAAGTAGCAAGGATGGGCTGGCTTCCAGCAGGGGGAGAGATATTAACCCTTTGAGTGCCAACTGATATCCTAGGAACTATGCTAAAATTGCCAAGGCATTTTTGCTGATTTTACAGCAGTTTAGGAAAAAAATTATGAATCGCAAGTAAATGAAGTTACATATTCAAAAACTTAGGGAAACCTTTACTACATTTGTTTTCATCCTTGACATATATTGTTTGCTGATTGTATTATAAAATACTAGTAGTAAAAAATTTGAACAAAACATATAATGTTAAAATAGAGGGACACCCTTCTCCAATATCTTCCATAAAATCGTCATCTTCACAGCAAGAATTGACATAGTTAGCAATATCATCATCACTAATAAAAGCAGACTTAGAACTGGATGCCATTTCAAGCTTTAGGGCTACAAAATCTGAGTAAACTTCATAAAATCGTAGTACCTGCAAAAAATTAGGCAGATAAATGCCAGTGGTCAATTTTAGAACTACAAACATTCGGCATCATAAGTAATCTGCACTTAGGTGCCATCTGTCAATAAAGAGTGAACTACTAGCATCTAATAATGACACTGCAGGAGGAGCATGAGAGCACTCCTGGCACTGTAGGGGTTAAGAAGAAAAATAACGAAAGCTAAGTCAACTGTTAGTAATCCAAACACTAATTATTTTCAGCAATTGTGAACATTCTCTCTTCTGATTGCATTTGATTGCCCTGACATTTTCTCTGAAATGTCTACCCCTCGATTTATGTAATGTATATTCAAATTCTTAATTGGGAGTTAATCCGAGAATTTAGTGGTTCCCTGTTTGTTTTTCCTGAAACTTGTGGGTGTTTTCATTGTTACTGTAATTGGGAGCAGGGCTCTTCCTTGATGGATGGAAATCAGGACTGCTGTGCATAACAAAGTATTTATCAATGTCTCACTAGTATTTCAAATGGCCTCTCAACCATTCACTCACACAAGAAGCTTGTCTGAGCTAGCTGAGCCTACCAGGGGTGGGCAAACTTTTTGACTCGAGGGCCTCAATGGGTTCTTAAACTGGACCGGAGGGCCGGAACAAAAGCATGCATGGAGTGTTTGTGGGAACTAATATAAATTCAAAGTAAACATCATTACATAAAAGGGTACGGTCTTTTTTTCAATAGTTTTATTCATTTCAAACGGGCCGAATCACGCCCGCGGGCTGTAGTTTGCCCACGGCTGGCCTAGACTCTAGCTCTGTTCCACAGATAAATACCAAGTACTTCTTACAGCGTTTCAATGCACAAAGGATTTTCCAGAATTACAGTGCTAAGTTTACTGTCTGGGAAACTGCCTGAGCAGTGGCAATGCTCTCACTGTTTGTGTCTGGAGCACAAACACCCTGGTGTCCACTCATTGGCAGTTATTTCCATACTGTGATTCTGCTTTGGAGTAGACTTGCCATATTTTGATTTTCTAGTCTAGGCACATGTGAGAATTTACTTGATGAAAGATACTATTTTATTAGAAGGTGTTACTTTTTTTTTTTACACTTCACATTTAACTTTTTCTTTAAATATATTTTATTGATTTTTTACAGAGAGAAAGGGAGAAGGATAGAGAGTTAGAAACATCAATGAGAGAGAAACATCTATCAGCTGCCTCCTGCACCCCCCCTACTGGGGCTGTGCCCAAAACCAAGGTACGTGCCTTTGACCAGAATGGAACTTGGGACCCTTCAGTCCGCAGGCCAACGCTCTATCCACTGAGCCAAACCGGTTAGGGCCACAGTTAATTTTTGATGGGCATTTATTTTAATATGAATTTGTAGATTTGTTGTTCGTTTCCTACGGATTTCATTTCAGTATGGGGATTTAAAAAATAAATGTTATAAAAGAGACATTAGGTCCCTTGGGTCAAAGACATGACTATAATTACACAAATAGAAAAAAGCCTTTGTTTACTTACAAAAAATAATAGGCTCCATAATATTAAAGGTATAATATAGTCAAATTATTCCATTGGTTTTGTTATCGGTGGGGTGCTGTCAGTGTCTCCACCTGTTGCTGGTGGAAGTGAGCTTCTTGGGATGCCGTGGAAACAACAATTTCCTGAGCACCTCCACAGGGATGAGGCACTGTGGAAAGCTTTGTTTCTGTGCAATTAAAACCCCTGAGTTTCCAAGGTCCTGTCTCCCTCTTTCCTGCCAAGGAAAATATCCAATTTGCCTTTAGCAGGGCTAAGGTGAAAGCCAGTGCCCCGAGTTTCTGCTCCATATTTGCACAGTCCAGTCCTGCAACTGGCTAGGTTAGCTTGTGTTTCCAGCTGTAGCCCCTACTTTTTCCATTTGGCCATGTGCCATGTAGATTCTAGGTCCACATGGCGGGGGAGGGAGCACAGGCTAATACAAGGAAGCAGGAGCAAAGCAAGGGGAACAAGAGAGAGATACTTTTTTGTCTAGGGATTATGTATTCTCAAATTTTTGTGGGCTTGCTTTGGGATATACCCTCCTAGCCACTGATCTTTGTTCCCAGGCTGGACTGACTAGAAAGCACCTTCCCTACATTACCTGGAACTACTTCACTGCACATACATTCATCTTCCCCTTTGTTGGACCCCTTCCCCCAGTAATATGTAGGTAATGGGCTGATGTTTTCCTGGGGAGTGTGAAGTAGCAGCTTCCTGGTGAAGCTGCCCAGATTACCGTGCTTATAATGTATGGCCTTCCCTTTGCTTTCTTGGCTGGCTAGTTATGACTGTAAGAATCAAAAGAAAGGATTTCAACATTACATTTAATAAACTGCTTCCATAAAACTCTTTAATGGCATTTTGTAATTAGTTACTCTGCTTTATTTGATTTTTAAAATATATTTCTATTGATTTCAGAGAGGAAGAGAGAGGGAGAAAGAAATAGAAACATTAATGATGTGGGAGAATCATTGATCAGCTGCCTCCTACAATGCCCTCTACTGGGGATCAAGCCCACAAACCTGGCAGGTTTCTGACAGGGAAATCGAACTGTGACCTCCTAGTTGATAGATTGACACTCAACCACTGAGCCACACCAGCCTAATTACTCTGTTTTAAAGAAAAATAAATTACAAATATCTCTTAGAGCCCTGGTCAGGTAGCTCAGTTGGTTATAGATTTGTCCTGATGCACTAAATTTGTGGGTTTGGTCTACAGTCATAGTACATACAAGAAGCAATGAACGAATGCATAAATAAGTAAAATAACAAGTCTCTCACTATCTAAAATCAATCAACAAATAAAAAATTTAAAAAGAAAAAACATCTCTCAGAAATAAGATTTTTGAAAAATATCATTGGCAGTAGTAGCTCAGATTTTTTTTTTACCTTCAAAAAGTAAAATACCATGTTTTGTAAATTTCATATGATTTTGTGTTAATGCCTATTCTGATTTATTTTTGGAGGGTAGAGTTGTGGGAGGATACAATACAAAGATTATAAGTTTGTTTCACTCCTGCGTAAAACTTTTACACATGAATTTGTTGTAACACTATGGCTCCCCGTTTGGTGACATGGGAAAAAAAGCAGATATTTTCTTTGAAAATCATTGTTAAAAGTTGATTATTCTTTTTAAAAAATAATCCACATTAAAATACCTCTTCCATAGAATCCTCCCAAAATTTGTTAAAATTTCTCATTTTCTATGCACTGCACAATGATAGTTTCCTACTTGTTCCTGTCCCAGCATCAGTCACTGGGAATACAGGAATAGAAAAACAAAAACAAAAATAAAACACCTCTGCAATATTCTAATGGAGTGACACAGACACATTCTAAGCATGATACATACATACATACATACATACATAAATAGTAGTATATAGAATATAAAAACATGTTAAGTGCTATAAAAATATAGATCAGGGAGAGAAAGGGAAAAATAAAGAATTAAAGAGAATGGGTGAAGTGTACTACTAATTGGGGTGGTCGTGGTAGTGTCTCCTGTAAACGATATTGAAGCAAAGACTGGAAGAAGGCAGAACATGAAGCGAGGGGATATCTGGGAGGAGGGTATCTCAGACTGAGAGAACAGGGTTAAGAAAGTGTTGGGTCTGGAGTATGTCTGGTGTATTCTCGGGGCCAGCATGTGGTTGGATTGAGGAAGGTGGAGAGTAATGTATTTGGTCAAGGGGTGTAGGGCCACATAGAGAATCAGGTAGGCCCTTGTAATGGCAGGTTTTACTCTGAGAGAATGGGGAGAACTGAAGGGTTTTCAGCAGTGCAGTGCTGTCATCTGACATGTTTTGACACAATCCTGTGGCTGCTTTCTTTAGAATCGACGAAATAGGCAAGAGTGATCCTAGATAGACCTATTTGGAAGCTGTTGCATAATTCAGCAAGAGATAATGGTGACTGGAGCAACGAGTAGATTGTGAGAAATGGTGATAGTTACACGTTTTATACCTATTTCTGTTGCTATTATTTTTCTTTACCAGTTTCCCCTGTCATATCATACCAACAGAATCCTGAAAGATTGGGTTCATTCATCTTTTGAGTTACATTGTATACCACAGTGTCTGCCTCAATCAATGGGTAATCCCAATCAATAGTTATTAAAGTGAAGTGATTATTTCTAAATAAACACTGATATAAAATTTTGCACAATAATTGAAATGCCATTTTTAGTTGTGAAACATTTTTGTTCTATTTTTATGCACTCTAAATACAAAGCTATATATAAAAGGAACTTTTTCAATCTGTGAAGGCCAGAAATAAAATTCAAATACTGAAGTTCCCACTTTGTCAGAAATTTCCTATAACAGTGCTAGAGTAATAAGATCAGTAATGCACAGTAGTCACTCTAGGTCTCACAACAAGTTCATTGAAGTCCTAGAAGCAGAATGCCTCTTTGCTTTGCAATACAC
>NW_006285791.1:3978964-3981023 GCF_000327345.1 Myotis davidii
ATTGCAATGCAAAATAGTTTACCTCCCCAGCAAGAGCTATTTTACATTAGATGTTTAAAGTATTTCTCATAGGTGAAAACTTGCATTAGAATTAACATCACAAGGATTCATATTAAACTATGCAAATATTTAGAACACAGAATACTAGTAAGCATATTAAATTCCTACTTGAATTATTTTATTTGATTGAAAAATATAACCAGTAGAATTGAAACTCAGAAAATTACAAAGTATAGCATCAGGTGAGTATAAAATCATAACAAACCCCACAAACATACCCATACACACAAATATCCACACATACCAAAGAGCACACAACAAACCCAAGGACTTTGGAAAACAAGCAGGCAACAGAACTCATGTTTCTGTTTGGATACTTCCTTTTCTTTTTTCAGAGTATCTTTAAAAGCAGTAGTTGCTTTACACCTTGATAATCATGTGAAGTAAGAAATGCATCAATAATTCTACAATAAGAATTGTAGAATTTAATGCAGGCCTTAGACATTTTGTTTTTGTCAATACTTTCATTCCTTTACAAATTGATTTTTTTAAAGAAACAGCAAATAATAAATGTTAATGAAATTATTTTACAGTGTACCTTTCATATCTCGTGCAGAATAAGTTCAGTACTTAGTTCCATAAACTCTCACCTTCTAACACTACCTCAATTCAGCAGAAAGGAGAGAGCACCTCCTAAGAGAGAGAGAAAGGGAGAATGTGAAGGCTTTGTCATCCTTGGAAACTGTTATTGTTCAGTCCACATTTTTTTAATTCTCAATGGAGGATATGTTTTCTTACTGGTTTGTTTATTTGTTTGTTTGTTTTCAGAAAGAGAAAGGAAGGGGGACAGAGGAGAGACAGAGAGAGACAGAAAAAGAGAAAAACATCCATTGGTTGCCTCTCATACATACCCTGGCCAGGGATGAAACCCACAACCTAGGTATGTGCTCTGAACACACAACCTTTTGGTGTACAGAATGACACTCCAAAACTGAGCCACCTGCCAGAGCTACAATTTTATTTTTTATATTGTTTAGTATACAAATAAATATTTAGTCTAGAATTATTTAGCCTTATTCAAACATTTCTTTGTTATTAAGCATTGTAGATGAAAATGAGCAAATCAAAGTTTTAACCAGACAAAAAGTTATGATATTCTCTAACACTCTGAAATAATATTTCTGGACATACTCTTCTGATTATATAGAGAGAGGTGTGAATTTAGGGAAAATAATAAATGTAACAACAAAAGCCAGGCCTAACAGAGCAATAACTTATCCGCTAAAATATGCTAATTATGGGCTCATTATCCTGTATCCGGATTTTGCAAATTAAACAAAAGGTTATTAGAGGGGGAAATGCTGTGAATGCTGTTAAATTTGAGAATTATAATTGTCTTTAAATATTCTTCTGTGGAAGACCTAATAATTAATAATACTATTTCAACCAAAATGATGTTTTAGAAAATATAGATAACTTCTCACTTAATCTAGTTTTTTGTTGTTGTTAGTTTAATAAATAGCATTCCTTTTTGTATTTATTTAATGAGTCCTTTTAAAGACCCTGTGCCTTTTTCATCCTTTAGGAAAAGATAAATAAATCCATGTGATATCTAAATCTCAGAAACAATATATCACATTGATAACTCTGCTAAAAATTTTTACATGGAGAGATCACCAGGTGGTTGTTATGATGTAATTTGTATGATGATATGTTTGAAAGTAAAGTTGATGTTACCTCATTTCAATACAAAGGCTTTTCTTTGTTCCTGTCTTTCAAGCTGCTCCTTCGCTGCTGAAGGTAGCTCTACACAAATCACTGAAGTTGAAACTACAAAGTTAGGATAGAGCCTTGTCAGAGCCCCGGTGAGAAAGCACATCATCGGGCTCCTAAGGACGCTAACGGGAGCTGCCAGGAGCCGTCACTCTAGAGTAACACTGGCACAAAGTAGAGAGCCAGGAATAATGACACAGTCTGAGAGCTGACAAATAAGTGCATTATGTATACGGATGTAAGAAAAGGAAGAGTGCATCTTCAAAGGAAGATGTATTTAAACTTA
>NW_006285791.1:3981943-3993988 GCF_000327345.1 Myotis davidii
GAGTCCCTCCTCTCCAGGCTATCTAGTCTCCTGGGAGGATTTGGAAGCAAGCAGAGGATGGCAATTGGACATTTATCAGCCTTACTTACTATTTACTCCTGGATTTCTATATGACCGTGGGAACACCAATCACAGAATTCATTTTAGTGATGCTTTTCATTGACTGGGATAGAAGAGTGAAAAAGCAATATAATAAGATAAGTAATAAAAATTAGGAAAACTTCTTTGATGTTAATGTCATAATGGATATTGTAAGTATAGTAGATTCTTAACATAAAATTGAATAGAAGCAAATTATGGAGCATTATATAAATGTACTAAACATATCACAACTTTATTCAAAGGTGGAAAAACTTTATTCATAAATCAATTATTACTGTTTAGATAAGGTACTGTGGCAAATTAAGTTAATGTGATCAGATCAAGTTTAAAAATATGAATTGCACTTGTAGTCATCTAGATTTGATTATTCTATTCCAAATGATGTTCCCTGGAGTTCATTTACAAATAATAACCAAGTTTTAGACAGCAGTAGCACACTAGAGTATCACAATAATATATCTTGACATCTTATTTCAGTTAAGACTAGTATAATGAGTTATATACAGTTTTACACAATTATAAAAGAGTGAGAGTGAGACAACATGCTATCTATAAAATATGCTAAATATTGAAAGTTGGTGACTAAAATATTGACTTTTATTAAGACTACTAGGTTCACCAAACCTAGTAGTTTAGTACATTTATATAATGCTCCATAATTTGCTTCTATTCAATTTTATGTTAAGAATCTACTATACTTACAATATCCATTATGACATTAACATCAAAGAAGTTTTCCTAATTTTTATTACTTATCTTATTATATTGCTTTTTTACTGGTTCACCAAATCTGTGCACTGGGGGTGTGAGGGGTGGTCCCTCAGCCCAGCCTGTCCCCTCTCACATACTGGGATCCCTCAGGGGATGTCCTACTGATGGCTTAGGCCCACTCCCTGCTCCCCTTGGGGAGCGGGTGTAAGCTGCAGTCTGGCCTCCCTTTGTGGGAGGCGACTGGGCTGATCAGGGGAAGGCACCAGTCCCATCACCCCGCTGCTGCAGCCACTGCCAGTCACCTCAGCCACCAAGGTGTTTTCATCAACACGGACTCCAGTCCCTTCACCATAAAAAAAATGACAACTTTCTGTAGGCATTTTTAGGATGTGTCATAATAGGATATAACATTTCTTTCTTTATTTATTTTTTATCTTCACCTGAGGATCTGTATCCATTGATTTTTAGAGAATGTGGAAGAGAAAGGGAAAGACAGAGAGAAACATCAAAGTGAGAAGAACACTTTGATTGGTTGCCTCCTGCATGAGCGCTGACCTGGGCCCCGGCCAGGGAAGACCCTGCAACCTAGGTACACGCCCTTGGTCAGAATTGAACCAAGATCCTGTGGTAGGCAGGCCAAGGCATTATCCACTGAGCCAAACCAGCTAGGGCAGGATATGATATTTCTTAGCCCCTCTAGCAGCAGGAGTGAGGTGGAAAAACCCTACATCACCTTCTTGGATTCTTATTACCCAAGTTACTAAGAATATTACCAGTGGCATACAGGGAGCTGAGCCAATGAGCAGTCAGAAAAGGTGTTTCCTCTGTAGTTCACACCGATCCTCGGCTCGGTCCCTGCCCAGACCTAGGCCTTAGGCCAGGTGTTAGGCCTGGGCAGGGGACCCCCAATCTGCTCTGATCGCCTGCCCAGGCCTAAGACCTCTGGCCAGGGCCTTAGGTCTGGTCAGGGGACCCATAGTCTGCTTTGATCGCAGGCTCTGCCCCTGCCCAGGCTTAGGCTTCTGGCTAGTGTGTTAGGCCTGAACAGGGGAACCCCAGCCTGCTCCAATCACCTGCCCAAGCCTCAGGCCTCTGGCTGGGGCATTAGGCCTGGGCAGGGGACCCCCAGCCTGCTCCGATGGCAGGCTCTGCCGCTGCCCAGGCCTCAGGCCTCTGGCTGGGCATTAGGCCTGGGCAGGGGACCCCCAGCCCGCTCCGATGGCCCACTCTGCCCCTGGCCCAGGCCAGAGGGGTGTTAGGCCTGGGAAGGGAAAGGGCCCCACAGTCTGCTCTGATCGCAGGCTCTGCCCCTGCCCAGGCCTTAGGCTTCTGGCTGGTGTGTTAGGCCTGAACAGGGGAACCCCAGCCTGTTCCAATCCCCTGCACAAGCCTCAGGCCTCTGGCTGGGGCATTAGGCCTGGGCAGGGGACCCCCAGCCCGCTCCGATGGCCCACTCTGCCCCTGGCCCAGGCCGGAGGGGTGTTAGGCCTGGGCAGGGGACCCCCAGCCCGCTCCGATGGCCCACTCTGCCCCTGGCCCAGGCCGGAGGGGTGTTAGGCCTGGGCAGGGGACCCCCAGCCCGCTCCGATGGCCCACTCTGCCCCTGGCCCAGGCCAGAGGGGTGTTAGGCCTGGGAAGGGGACCCCAAACCCACTCCGATCATAGGCTCCACACCTGCCCAGGTGAGAAGGTCATTATGCCTGCATAGAGGACCCCAAGCCCCGTGTGATGGCCGGGTCTGCCCCTGCCCAGGCCTCTGGCCTCTGGCTGGGGCCTGAGGCCTGGGCAGGGGACTCAGATAGCAGGCTCCGCCCCTGCCCAGGCCAGAGGGGCATTAGGCCTGGGGAGGGGACCCCCAGTTCACTCCGATCACCTGCCCAGGCCTAAGACCACTGTCCAGGGCCTTAGGCATGGGCAGGGGACCTGCAGCCCACTTCAATCGCAGGCTCCACTCCTGCCCAGGCCTCAGGCCTCTGGCTGGGGCATTAGGCTTTGCAGGGGACCCCCAGCCTTGTACGGTCACCAGCTCCGCCCCTTCCCAGGCCTCAGGCTTCTGGACGGAGCGATCGCCGGTTCCGCCTCCTCGGGTGGCGTCTGGCACTGCCCGCCCTGCCTCCCCATTCCCGATCTGTGCCCCGGATCCCATGGGCGGTGTCTGGTGCTGCCCGCCCCACCTGCAATATGAAAATTTAATGGCCATCTTTGTTGGGTTAATTTGCATACTCTTTTGATTGGCTGGTGGGCGTAGCGAAGGTACAGCCAGTTAGCATCTTTGTATTTTATTAGTGTAGATAATTTATACATTAGTACTATAATGTCACAGGCTCATCCTATATAATAAAGGGGTAATATGCAAAGTGACCCTAACAGCAGAAAGACGGGGAATGACTGGCACTATGACACACACTGACCACCAGGGGGCAGACGCTCAATGCAGGAGCTTCCCCCTGGTGGTCAGTGAGCTCCCACAGGGAGAGCTCTGCTCAGCCACAAGCCAGGCTGATGGTTGCCAGCACAGCAGTGGTGGCAGGAGCCTCTCCCGCCTCCTCAGCAGCGCTAAGGATGTCCAACTGCAGCTTAGACCTGCTCCCCGCTGGCAAGTGGACATCCCATGAGGGCTCCCGGGCTGTCAGAGGGATGTTTCACTGCCATCTTAGGCTCGACCCCCCGGGAAGTGGGCCTAAACCAGCAGGTGGACATCCCCTGAGGGGTCCTAGACTGCGAGAGGGCACAGGCTGGGCTGAGGGACCCCTCTGAGTGCACAAATTTTTGTGCACCGGGCCTCTAGTTATGTAATAAGAGGAAAAATAAAAAGGACTATGAAAAGAGAGAATGATCATGTATTCTAACTCTCCAATGATTTCCAGAGTTATCTTTCTGGTGTATATCTACTTAGACTTTTCTTACATGTACATGTTGAGTTTTTTTTTCATTGTTTTGATAAGAGATATAACTTTGTCTTGCTATCTTGCACTCATTAGTGTCAAACTTTTCAGAACTAGCAGATGACAGCCTGTATGTTATTTTGAGAATAAGGCATAAACCATATATAAACAATTTAGGATATGTCACAAAGGAATTACTCATATTTAAAAAAAAAAAAAGATCCTAAATTTAGTTTCAAAAACAAGGCTGTAAGCTCTTGCAAAATTGCCGCATGAGAAATAGCATCAACCTTGTCTCTTCCAAATGTTAGTGATACTACAAGCAATGGGAATGGTTTCTCTCTTTCTTTGAGGGGATCACTGAGAGCTGGAGCTGTGCGATCCAGCAGACATGCCAGTGTCCCCCTGGGAGAGCAGAGTATCCTTAAAGGGGAGCTTTATCCTGGACACAAGCAGAGGCAGATCCTAAGATAGTTTGGGATGTGAAGTAGCCTGGGTGTCATTTGGATTTTTCTAGCATTGAACATTCACCCAAATCAATGAAATATCCTGCATTTTCTCTTAGATGTGTCTTGTCTGCCATGTTAAGCAGAGAGAGATCATGGTCCTTGGTGGGCTCAGAGATAGACGTGCCATTTTCCATAGAGTTTTAAAGAGAGAAAATCCCATAGCAACCTTCTTTCTCTGGGAATGCTATCCATAAATGGGATGGGTGAGTCACGAAAGTGACAAGTGTGTTTTTCACTCTGGTTCCATACTGCTATCAAACTCCTCCCATTGCCGACCTCAGCTCCCCACCACTACCAGGACCACTACTCTGGGCTTCTTCCTTTTCCTTTCCTTCCATTCATTTCTTCCTTCTACCAATCCCTTTTCCACTGAGCCCTAAGCTCCTTGTCCCCATTTGTTCATCACTCCCCCTGTATAGTGTCCTGAATGACAGAAGTGTTGATCCCAATTTTTACCAGCTGGCTTTTAGCAAGGTTTAGCTAATAACAGTCAGTGAAGAGAGATTAGAGGGTAAAGGCAAGGGAGAAGCCAGGCTACTTTTCTCCCTCCTTCTTTTCTTAGGCGGTGTTTCTGGCACTGCCTACACATCCATGGCTGTAACACCGATGGAGCAGGCCTGCCGTGTCTGAGCTTCGGCCTGATGACCCCTCGGCAAGGTTCTTGGGCTCTGGTTTTATTGCCTCCTGGGTCCTCCTCCCATCAGGCTAAGTGTCGTTCTGATAACCTGCAACTGGTGATCTACGGGCTGCCTCATTGGCCCCTAATCATCTTGTCAGCTTCTTCCATCACTTCAGTTACCAACTTTCTATGTTAAATTAGTCAGAGAGGTATTGCTTTCCTGGTTTGACACTGATTGTTATAGTACTTTATCAGCAGTGGTCTCAGAAAAAGACCTCTCATGATGGGATTCCAATGCTGAACTTGTCATCTACTTGAATATGAACACAGATGGCAAATGGGTTAGTGGTAATGTGTGGCGTGCAGTGACGTGATACCTACATCATCATCTATAGTGGCTTCAGATGGAGGGTTGGTAAATGTCAAGCCTTTGGAAAATCAAGTAACCAGGATAATGACAAGTACAGAAGGGTGCTGCCTACTTCTAAAGGTGAAGAAGAGCAGACAAAAAAATAGTACATTCATGTCCATAGATTCTCAGTTAAAATCAGGCTTAGGTTATTGGAAAACTTTGGAGATAAACATAAGAATTTATCATCTCACAGAGCTACAGGAAAGACATGACTGAGCATTAGGACAAAAATTGAAAGTGCAGAAGCATACATAAAACAACGCTGACCCCGCAACATTATCGGTCCCATATGTTAAGGTCAGATCATTATTGCTTAAGTATCAGACATGTATGAAGAAGTAGCAGGACTCTGAGATTTGGGATGGGGACAGTGTGTGTACTTGGACAAAGCGGAGAAGCTTGAACCACAGAATTTTCCTCATTCTTCTTGCCAGTAGGATAAGCAATAACTTCACTGTCAAAAAATAGCCTCCCCTCAAATAGAGGTTACTAAATGTGTCACATGACATGGCTTATTCAAACCAACCAGTCCCATAATCTCTAACTGCCTCCAGGCCAATAACATTAGTGATTCCCCAAGATTCCCCAGAAAGAGAACCACTCGGTTTCCTCCAGGAGGACATGATATATACAGCAAAGGAATCCCAAAATATTGTTAATTAATTTTTATGGCAAATCATGGTAATAGACTTACAGAGTCTCCCAAAAGGAACAAAATTTAATTCTGGATGAAACCACATGTCCTGAAATGTTGCATTGAATTTCATTCTGAATTTAAGTGCTAGTTAGAGAAGCTGGGTTGCTCAGTTGGCTATTGAATTCTGGATTCAATAGTTTATGTTAATGAGGTAAAAAAAAATGTGGAACCTTCCCTGGCATAATGTAGAGGAAGGCATTCAGGTCTTAGGAGATAGCCATGCTGGAGCGGGTTTGATAAGTGCAATTCGCTCACTCTCCAACAACAATGTATCCTGTGAGTGCCCAGAAGACATTTCCTTTACAAAGGAATTTATAAATGCACTTGTGAGGATATCAGCATTTCTAAATAGCTCAGTGGTGACTGTTATCCCTAGGCTAGGTATAAAAGAGAAATTGGGTTGCAATAGAATTGAAGCTCTTGACTTCAACGGGAATAATGGAATCCTAAAGAGTGGGAGAGGAGCATTGAAGTGTCCCAGACAATGTGAATCAATTACCATCAGAGCAGCAATGCTGGAGTGGTAATCAGAATGTTTTGACAGTTTTGTAGTGGTAGTTAACCGAACTTGACATCTTTAAGAATAAAACAGATGTGCAGCCTATTGATGTATTACTAAATCTGTATAAGACAAAACCTAGGTTTGGTGAAAAGAAATTTGCATCGTCACCAGAGGAAGATACAGGTCCTTCTCCCAGTTCCCAACCAAACCCTACTCACAGACAGGGTTCTTGGCTATCCCAGGTCCTGGCTATAGGACTGAAAATCCCCATCTTGGGAACTACCCAGGTCTGACAAACTAGACCTTTACTCATTTCACCAGAGACCTGAAGCCCTCTGAGTATATAACAGGCTGAGGGGTGACCTTGCAGTGAGAATACACTTAAACCTTTCTTTAGGCATTCTCCAAAAGGACCAGGGAACATCTAATATGACAAGCAGACTATAAGGAGAAAGAAATACATTTGTAAATATTTTATACTGGCTCAGAGTCTATGTGATTCCCAATAAACTGAAATGCCACCTTGGCTCCAGTATCAGAGTGAGAAATTATGAAACCCAGGTAATAAATGCGGATTTGCTCTAAATTCATCTCCAGCTGGGACCAGTGGCAATGGACATCATCAGAAACTGGCAGACTTCCCACCCACACAAGCCCTTTCTCTTCCCTGTGTTGTGAGGGCTGGTAGAGTCAGAAAGGCCAGGTGAAAACCCATGGAACCGAGTTTATCATTGAAGTAACAAACCAGCAATATCACTGCCCCGCCCCCACCCAGAGAGTTGCTGTAGTTAATGCCACCGTCAAAGATTTGAAGACAGATACTATTCCTTTAACACCTACCATGAGTTCACCTGCTTGGCTGTCATAAAAGTCAGATGCATCTTGGAAATGACTGTGGATTATTGTAAATATAATTAAATAGTCAATCCAAGCTGCTCTGGTAGATATGGTATCTTTGTTACAGCAAGTAACAAAGCTTTGCTTTGATAATACCTCTACTGACCTGCAAAATGCTGTTTCTCCCCAAACCAATCATCCAGGATGATCGGAGCAGTTAGCCTTCAGCTGGAAGATAGTGTGCCAATTTCATTATCTTCCCTCAGGGATATGTCAACTTTCCTGATGCTATTAAAATAAAGTCTTCGGAATTTCAGTCCTATAGACATCCCACAAAACAGAATTTGTTCCACCTCAACAATTGTCCTTGGTGAGCAGGAAGCAGAAGCACCCAGATGTACTGGTTAGACATGTGTGTACCCAGAGGGAGAATAAAACTACAAGATTCTGGGACCTGACATTTTAAGAAAGGTTGTAGGGAGCAGATGGCCTTCGACATGTCAGTACATCACCCCTAAAATGAGATGAGGTGTTTCATGTTGCACTAATTCTGACCAAGTATAAAACACCTTTGGGACTCCTTGGATTGTGGAGGCAACATATTCTATAAATTTGTGTGTGCGCACTCCGGACCATTTTACCAAATAATCTGTAAGGCTCCTAGTTTTGAGTGGGACCTAGAGGAAGAGAAGGCTATGCATCATATTTAGGCTATGGGAATAACCACCTGTAAGTTAGCCCTTAAGACATGGATTTGATGGAGCTGAAAATATAGAGAGAGTGAATGATGAGAACGCCATAACTGGCCTCTGAGAAGACACAGAATCATGGAGTTGTAGGATTTTGTTTTAAATCAATCAGTTTGATTTCTTTTTCTAATTTTCATAGTTATTTCTTTCATAACTTGTAGATTATTTATCAGTATATTGCTTAATTTATAAGCATTTGGGTATTTTTCTAGCTATATATTCTTATTTATTTTTAGCTTAATTCCCTGTGGTCAGAGCACATTTTAGGTATAGTTTTAATTATTTGCAATTTATTTTTATTTTTTATTGAATTTTTTGGGTGATGTGTGTTTATGGACCAGCATATTATCTAAATCTATAAAGTGTCTGTGTATTTGAAGAAAGTGTGCATTTTGAAATTACTGGGTACCATTTTTAATACATAGGGCAAGTGTGTAAACCTTGTTTCAAGTCTTTCAGATCTTCCTACTGATTTTATTTTTTACTAGAGGCCCAATGCAGCCCTCACAGCCCCGGCCTCATCTGGAAGGTCATCCGAAAGGAAGTCCGGAAGGTCACTCAGCTGTTTGGTCTAATTAGCATATTAGCTCTTTATTATATAGGATTATTGCAGTATGTCTGCTTTTTCTTTAGTAATAATTGTTGCCTTGAACTTACTCAGTCCAACATTGGAAGAGGGCAACAGCTTTTTCTTGGTTACTGCTTGCATGATGTATATTTGATGCCCTTTTACTGACAACGTTTCTGTACCTTTACATTCCGTACCTTTACATTTATGCCTGCTTTTTAAAATACAGTTGTTGTTTTATTCCCAATCAAACAACCATTGTTTAACTGGGAGATTTATTCTATTTATGTGTAATATAAGTATTGATCTATTTGGATTTAAATGTTATCTTACTCTTATTTTTATTTTCCCAACTATACCATATTCTTTCTTACATCCTATATTGCCTTTTTTGGAATATTTTTTAAAAAATTATTCCATCTCTTATCCTCTATTATCTTGTTAATAATAAACACTATTTTATTATTCTTTTAGTAGTAACTTTTGGGATTGGATTATAGCATAAATCTCTTACTAAGTCTAATAATAATTTCTACCTAGTGAATATCCTATATAATAAAAGGGTAGTATGCAAATTGACCCTAACAGTGGAACAACCACATGACCAGTCATTTTGAGACCCACTGACCACCTCTCAGTCCCTTTCCCTGGCTGGCAGGCTCCCATCTCCCGATGGTGAACAGGGAACCAGGGGTGGGTGGTGGCTGGGAGCAGGGCTGGTTTGTTGGCAGAACAGCTCACCTCTCGTCCCTCCCCCCGGCCAGCAGGCTCTGATCACCTGATGGCAAATGGCGAAGCAGAAGGGGTTGGCAGCCGGGGGCGGGGCCAGTTGCAGGCAGCTGAGAAAGATGGCCCTGATCACAGGCCAGGCCTAGAGACCTATCCGTGCACAAATTTCATGCTCCAACCCAATCCCCGATGCTGGGGTCCAGCCCCCAACAGGTCCAGGGGTTCCCCAAGGTGTGGATGGAGTCAGCAAAGAAGGAATGACACAGAGACAACGTTCAGTTGATCATCAACCTAGCCAGGATCTCTAGCCAAGTTCTGGTCAGGATCTCCTGCGAAGTTCTGGTTTTGATCTCCAGCCAGGTTCTGTAGCCATGTTCGCTTGCTAGGTTGTCCAGTCAGGTTCTGTCCAGGTTCTCCAGCCAGGTTCTGTAGCCATGTTCTCTCGCTAGGTTCTCCAGTCAGGTTCGGTCGCCAGGTTCTGTAGCCGGGTTCTTCAGCCAGGTTCGGTTTAGGTTCTCCAACCAAATTCTGTTGCCAGGTTCTGTCCAGGATCTTTTGCCATGTTCTCTCCAGTGAAGTTCTTCTGTCTCTAGGTTCTGTGTAGGTGCTGTCTTCTAAGTTCTGTCTGTAAGTTCTGTCTTCTAAGTTCTGTGTTATAAGTTCTGTGTTCTAAGTTCTGTCTTCTAAGTTCTGTGTTCTAAGTCCTGAGTCTAAATTCTGAGTCCTGTTGTCTTGTTACATCTGTATTTATACCAGTTGATTCCAATGTTTTCCTTGATATCATTACTGGCTAAATCAGTGGTTCTCAACCTTCCTAATACCACGACCCTTTAATACAGTTCCTCATGTTGTGGTGACCCCCAATCATAAAATTATTTTCGTTGCTACTTCATAACTGTAATTTTGCTACTGTTATGAATCGTAATGTAAATATCTGATATGCAGGATGTATTTTCATTGTTCGCGACCCACAGGTTGAGAACTGCTGCTGTAAATCCATCTGACTCCCCTGCTTGTTTTGTCGTCATACATTTTAATACCACATATTCATTTTTTAATTTAAATTCTTTATTGTTTAAATCATTACATAAAAATCCTTTTCACCCCATTGACCACTCCCCCGTCGCCACCACCCTCAGCACATATCCTCCCCTCTCCATACCCCGTCTGTGTCCATTGGTTATATCTCATATGCATGCATACAAGTCTTTTGGTTGAGCTCTTATCCCCTCACCCTTCACCTTCCCTCATAAGTTGGACAGTGTATTGGATGCTTTTATGACTCTGGTTTATTTTTGTTCATCAGTTTAAGTTCATTATATTCCACAAATGAGTGAGATCATGTGATATTTATCTTTCTCTGACTGGCTTATTTTGCTTAGCATAATGCTCTCCTGTTCCATCCATGCTGTTGCAAATGGTGAGAATTAGTTATTTTTTTACAGCAGTGTAGTATTTCATTGTGTAGATGTACCACAGTTTTCTAATCCACTCATCTGCTGATGGGCACTTAGGCTGTTTCCAAATCTTAGCTATGGTAAATTGTGCTGCTATGAACAAAGGGGTTCATATATCCTTTCTGATTGGTGTTTCTGTTTTCTTGGGGTATATTCCTAGAAGTGGGACCACTGGGTCAAATGGGAGTTCCATTTTTAATTTTTTGAGGAAACACCATAATGTTCTCCACAGTGGCTGCACCAGTCTGTATTCCCACAAGCAGTGCAGGAGGATTCCTTTTTCTCCACATCCTCACCAGCACTTGTCATTTGTTGAATTTTTGATGATAGCCATTCTGACAGGTGTGAGATGGTATGTCGTTGTTGTTTTAATTTGCATCTCTGGGATAATTAGTGACTTTGAGCATGTTTTCATATGTCTCTCAGCCTTCTGTATGTCTTCTTTCAAAAAAGTGTTTATTAAGGTTCTTTGCCCATTTTTTTATTGGATTGTTTATCAGATGTCTACTATTTTGCTGCCTATGGCTTCTTTTAGAATTTTTATGGTTTCCCATCTTATATTTAAGTCCTTTATCCATTTTGAGTTTATTTTGGTGTATGGTGTAAGTTCGTGGTCTAGTTTCATTTTTTTGCATGTATCTATCCAATTTTCCCAACACCATTTATTGAAGAGACTGTCTTGACTCCATTGTATGCTCTTCCCTCCTTTGTCAAATATTAATTGAGCATAATGGCTTGAGTTGAACTCTGGGCTCTCTGTTCTGTTCTATTTATCCATATGTCTGTTCTTGTGCCAATACCAGGCAGTTCTGAGGACAGTAGCTTTGTAATATAGCTTGATATCTGGTATTGTGATCCCTCCAACTTTGTTCTTCTATCTCAAGATTGCTGCAGCTATTTAGGGTCTTTTTGTATTCCAGATGAATTTTGGGGGAGTTTGTTCTAGGTCTTTGAAGTATGCCGTTGGTATTTTAATGGGGATTGCATTGAATCTATAGATTGCTTTGGGTAGTATGGACATTTTAATGATGTTGATTCTTCCAACCCATAAACACAGTATATTCTTCCATTTGTTTATGTCTTCCTCTATCTCTTTTTTCAGCAACCTGTAATTTTCTGAGTACAGATCCTTTACCTATTTGGTTAAATTTATTCCTAGGTGTCTTAATTTTTTTGTTGCAATGGTAAATGGGATTGTTGGGGGTTTTTTGTTTTTTTTTTTTTGTTTTGTTTTTTTTTTGTTTTTTTTTTTTTTGGTTTTTTTTTGG
>NW_006285791.1:3994311-4001719 GCF_000327345.1 Myotis davidii
AAACCAATTAGGGAAATATAATACTTTTTTGATGGATTCTTTAGGGTTTTCCATGTACAATATCATGTCATCTGCAAATAATGACAATTTTACTTCTTTTTTTCCAATTTGGATGCCTTTTGTTTCTTCTTGTCTGATCACTATGGCTAGCATGTCCAGAACTATGTCAAACAGGAATGGTGAAAGTGGGCATCCTTGTCTTGTTGCTGTTCTTAGGGGAAATGGTTTTAGTTTTTGCCCATTGAGTATGATGTTGGCTGTAGATTTGTCATATAAGGCTTTTATTATGTTGAGGTATGAGTCCTCTATTCCCACTTTGCTATGAGTTTTTATCAAGAAGGGTGATGGATTCTGTCAAATGCCTTTTCTGCATCAATTGATATGATTATGTGATTTTTGTCTCTCACTTTGTTTATGTGATGTATCACATTTATTGATTTATGGATATTGTACCAGTCTTGCATCCCTGGAATAAATCCCACTTAGTCATGGTGTATGATCTTTCTAATGTAATGCTGGATCCAATTTGCTAGAATTTTGTTGAGGATTTTAGTGTCTCTGTTCATCAGGGATATTGGCCTGTAATTCTCTTTCTAATATCATTTATTCTTAACCTTATAAGAAATTATGTAAGTAATAATATTCACTTATATTTTCTTAGATATCTAACTGTCCTTGGGCATTTTATTCCTTCTTGCACTTTGTGTTTCAATCTAGAACTCCAGTGACACATGTACTCACATTTTTCTGTCTCACAGGTTCATATACAATTACTAGTAGATCACTAACTTCATTCTTTTTTTCCTCAATATATCATGCTTACAATTTTTTCCTGACCTTCCAACTCAATCTTTTCTTCTCTTGTATCTAAAATACTGTTGAACTTACCTACATTGATCCGAATTACATTATAACTTATTCAGTTGTAGAATTCCTATTTAAATTTTTATTGTTTTCATTAGATATTCTTTATTTTTATCTCATTTTCATAATCTATTTATACATTTAAATTAAAAGTTATGTCTATTAACTTGAAAATCTGAATCTGCTATGGGCATGTCTCTCTCTTTCTCTTTCTCTCTTCCTCAATCTCTCTCTCTCCAGCCACTCCCTTGCTTTCTCCCTCTCTTATCACTTAATGTTCACTACTGGCATATTGGCAATTTGGCTTGAATGCTGAATATTATGGATGAAATATTTTAGAGGCAATTTGATTATTTTTCTGCAGAGACTTTTTGATTTTTATTTCAGTAGGCAGTTAAGGTGGGGGTTAGATAACCTGTTCTCTGTTATGGTACAGGACTTCAGGCTGTGTGAGGAAGAGCTATTTTTATTAGTATTTCTTTGCTCTTTTATTTAGAAAAAGCAATTAAAAATTTTAGTTATTTCCTCGGGCCTTTCCTCCTTGTTGGTGTGATTGACCCTCCAGCCTCATAAACCTCCAGGAAGCTCCCCTCACTGACTCAACCGGTCCGTTCTTTGGTGAATTCACAAATGAGAGGAAAAGTGGTGCCAATTTTCAACTTGACTTCTCTGCTCTTCCCTTTTATCTGTTGTCCAGGTTCCTTCAGCCTGTGATGCTCTATTAGGTCTCAAATGCCTTTGAGTAAATATTTTTAAATATTTTGCTCAGTTTTTATATTTGCTCTTAGAATGTTTCAAACTCTCTAAGAGTGTTTTGCCATTATCAGTAGGAAATCATGATTGTTGAGAATTTGAGTCTCTCTTTCTGTTAGAAAGATAAAAGTCCTTTCATTATAAAGACAGGAAGTTGACTCAGATTCGATAGCAGCTAGAGCTTTCTGGTATAAAATTGATGGATGAATGAGAATGCCACTCTGTCTCTTCTTCTCCTTTGTCTTGCTTCTTATAAAGGAAAGACAAACCTTTCAGGCTGTGGCCCAAACTCCAGGGTCACTTCCTTCACTTGTTTTGGCCAATGGGAGGCATTGAAGGAAGAAGAGAGCTGGAGGAGAGGAGAATTAGAGTGTTTGTCTTTCGCTCTCACGTGGAATCTCCAGTGGGGTTGTGTCTCTTCTGTGACTTTTGTTGTGCCCAAGACTAGCGCCCCCCCCTTCCCTCCCCCCTCAGTGCAGGGCAATCCTGCTTCCTGCTCTGTCTGCTCCTGGTTGCCTTCCTATACATGGTTTATTTTCTCATCTCTTCCATATATCTAAACAGTTTAGTGCATCTAATTCCTTTTATCTCCACTAATTTAATAATAAAGACAGAAAATAGAGAAACATGAAGGAATTATGTGGTGCAAAAGAAGGTGAGCATCCAGTTCCTTCAAATTTTGACATCTTAACTTTTCTGTAATACACTTTCTGCAAGAAGGGAAACAATTTTTTTAAATGACTGTTTTCAACAACTTTCAAGAAGATGCTTGTTGCTCCTATGAAATCAAAGCAGCATGTCATGAAGAGGGACCATCTGATTTTGCAAAGGATTCAATGGGGGAGGAAAAATAAGATTTTTGAATTAAAATCATGATGGGTGTAGCAACTAGCAGATTAAATTCTGAGGAATTTAAATTAATGATGTAGCATATAAATTAAATTTTCATTTAGGAAAATAGTGCCCAAAATATGAATCCCGGATTAGATTTAAAATAAATATTAAGTGACTTCATGTTCATGAGATATTTTTAAAAATTGTCCCATTAAGCATAAATATAAAATGAAGATCAAAATTATATTTGACAACCACAAATGAAAAAACAATAGTGATGGCAATATTAATATACAAACAATCAAATTTATCTATTACATAGGAAACTCATTACATATAGATAGTATGAATACAAGGCAAATTTCATAGCTCTTCAAAATATATTAAGTAAATATGATAATATTAGGAAAATATAAATGAGAGAGAAAGAATGAGAGAGAACAAGATATCGGAGGGAGAGAGAGTGTTGGAAAGAGGAGCCATGTAGAAGCTCATTTACTTTAGACAAAAACTTTGAACACATTTGCTACACTTTGATAATTAACTACATTGTGAAACTTACTTTTTATACACAGAAATTATATACCTGAGATTCATTGAATATTAAACTCAAGGTATATGGCTGGTGCTGCCAGTTACACACACCTGCATGAGAGTGATTCAGAAGTGAGAATCATGAAGAAATCCATTCATATTGGGACAGTGATTTATAGATTTAAGTTATGGCAGAAATGGCATGGCTCCAAGATACGCATCTGCTTTGTCATGACAATTCTGCACATGGTTCATGAAGTTGATCCTGAACACTCAGCCTAGAGCCTTTCCCTCAGGACTTAAAATCATTTTATGAGTCAAGGAATGTCTATTGCCGCAGTCTTTCTGCAGCAAGGGTTCAGGAATCTGGAGAAGGGGCTGTAACATAAATGAATAGAGACTAGACAAGAAATATAAATTTGGAAGGCATGGGAGAAAGCCAGGCAGAAACTTAGCTCTAATGACTAAGCTCTCTGAATCTCCAGACCCAGGGCTTTTTACTAATACATTTTTCCCTTTAGCAAAGCAGATATACATATCAAAGGTAAGGTTTGGTAAACAATAAAGGATTATCAGATTAGGGGAATTGCCCTCAGCTGTTTGACAGCAGGTAATAATATGCAGATCTTCAGCCTTGCTGAAGATGTCCATCAGCCTTCTGAGGAACTTCTCACATATATTATGCTAACTATTGTACTTAGCCTCCAGCAGTCTACTCTTACTACAGTGAAGCCTACTATCTTTACCCAATAATGACAAAAATGAAATTTTTGCCAAAGTATGTACAGACAATGCTGAAAGAATTGCACACATGGGAATTTGGCTATCAAAAATATTTATCTTGCCCTAACTGGTTTGGCTCAGTGGATAGAGTGTCGGTCTGCAGACTGAAGGGTCCCAGGTTCAATTCCGGTCAAGGGCATATCCCTTGGTTGCGGGCATATCCCCAGTAGGGGGTTTGCAGGAGGCAGCTGAATTGATGTTTCCCTCTCATCAGTGTTTCTAACTCTCTATCCCTCTCCCTTCCTCTCTATAAAAAATTAATAAAATATATTTTTAAAAAGTATTAATCTTTTTATGCAATAATCACCTTTGATCACCTGGAATCAGTGTCTATTAGTGAATGAATACTACTATTCTCTATAATGCTATGTAGTCAGGTATGATAGTTTCCCAAAAGGCTCTGTTATGCCCATATTTCAAGATCCCCCAAAGGACATCACCAGGGAGAGCCAAATCCAATGCAAAAGCATAGAGTCTTTATTCAAGCCCGGGGATTGGTCCCTCTGCCTCCCCTACTGATGCAGCGATAGGGTGCAAGAAAGCCCAGAGTTCTAAGAGAACAAAGAATTTATAGGGCTTGGGGTCTGGGGGGTGGGGGCACCCTCTGACCACTGATTTGGCTGATTCCGGTTGGTTGAGTGAGGGCAGGGGGGCTAGTGACGCAAGGGCAGGGTGCAGCTAGGGTCTGGTTACACAAAGACGGGGGGTGTTCAGCATAATTTCGGCCTTGAATTTGTTTCCCCTTGCATTCCCATTGGCTGAGATAAGGGCAGGCTGCGTAACTGATACATTCTGCGGCTTTTGCTGGAGGAGAAGTTAGGAGCCCAGCTCTCAGTCCTGCTCTGTCCTGTCAGCTCCAGATGATTCTTCTCTCCTGATACTCATGACACTCCGTAGTCCTCTCATGTGAATAGGGTTGACCTTTCCATCCAACTGATTATTGCAGAAATGATGGGATTTGACTTCCAAGAATAGATTATAAAAGATATTGTGACTTTACCCTTGTGATCCTGGAGCATTAGCTGGTAAAGGCCAAGTTCCATGCCATGAAGTAATTCAAGCAGCCTATTGAGCTAACAATGTGTTGATGCACTAAAGCCCCCAGATCAGCACTAACTTCATAGGGATGTGAGCCACCTTGAAGGTAGATTCTCTAGGCCTATTCAAATCTTCAGTGGCAATAACATCAGTTGAAAAACCCAAGAATAACGTCCTGAGAGTCCCCAAGCTAGAACAACCCAGCTAAGCTGCTCCTGAATTCCTGACCCACAGAGACTATGTGAGATAATAAATGTTTTAAGTCACTGCATTTTAGGGCTAGTTGTTATGCAGCAATAGATAACTAACATACCAGAGGAAGAGTTTAGTGATATGTTCATAGATTTCATTCAAGATTATGTGACCCTGGAGTGAGAAAGAGCAAGTAGTAGCCCTTAATTGCAGAGGCAAGTAATTATACTTAGTGTTGTTTTTTTAAGGAAAATAGTCTCCATTAGATTAGAAACTGTCAACAGAGGCCAGGTATGATGTCCAAATACATGTAATACTACACTCAAACTATTTGGTCTTCACTTTCTTATAAATAGTGAAGCAGGAATTTTGGGGGAACATAGGCAGGCTTAGAGATTTTTTAGAATTGGATTCATGGAAAAGCACGGGGCTGCAGACTGGGAGAAGGTGCATTTCCATAACACAAGGAAACGGGGGGTGGGGGGGGGTAGTTACATAAGACAAGGGAACTGGAAGTAGCCAAGAAAGGTCTATATTTACAAAATAAAGAGAAGGAAGCCCTTCATTCAGAAGGAGAAGGAGAAAGCCCAAAGGGAATAGGAAAACAATAAGGAAAGGGCAGGGGAGAACCTCACATGTCCCATGTGAGGTTCAACCTTTGAGCCCAGGAGTTACTATAGTAACCAATTCAAAGGGGATTATTGACCAATCAGAGGGGATATCAGGACACAGGAAGTGCAGCCTTTATAAGCCATAGGGAAAAGGAACTCAGTGGGACCCTTTTCCCCCTCCCTACTTGGGAGTCCATTCTGTGGGACCCTTTCCCCCTTCCTACGTGGGAGTTCATTCTATGAGAATTTTCCCTCTCCCCACATGGGAGTCTGTATCTATTCTTCAATAAATTTCCACCTTTGCTATACCACTTTCTGTCTGTAGATTCATTCTTTGATTCCAGTGGACAAAGAATCAGGGTTCCAGTCCAAAAATTCGGTATCAGTAGTAAGTATATTGAGCTAAATTATCTCTAAATAATCTCTTTGGGTTTAAAATAAAAGTCCCTTCATTAGAGTATTGACACAGTCTGATTTGCACAATCTTTAATTTATCCTTATCAATAAATTACATGTCAGCAGTTAATATCTGAACATTGACAAACCACCAGATATTTTTTCTGTCTTCAAGTTAATATGCCTCTCTCTGTCTCTATGTCTTTCTGTCTCTTTTTCTCTCTGTCCACTTCTCTCGTTCTCTCTCATTGTAAAAGTTCAAAAATCATTAGTGAATGAAACACTTTATTAGTGAAAGAAAATAATTTTCTTATGAGATATTGCAGTGTTTTTTTTTGTTATACTAATGTGACACCATCCAAACGGCAGGAAACTAGGGAACTGAACTAATTCTCAAAGCCCAACAACCCTTCCCATTATTCTGTAGAATGTTTTTTATTGCTATATCGTCAGTAGTTACATAGTTTAATTTAAAGGGGTATTTTCCGTTTTATTACAAATGCTTCTAGGTAATGGCCTTGTAACAGTGGTTTAGATTACTCCAGATTACTCCTAAATGTACTTGGCAATCAGTGGCTACTTGATTGTGTGCCCTGCTCAAGAAGATGCTATAGAGCAAAAGCTACTCTCCTGAACAACTGCATTCATTGCAGATGTGGATTCGAGCACTGTCACCAGTAATTTATGTCATTAGAGGGGCAGAGGAATGGGACTATATGGTTGCTACTTCCTATTTCTGGGAGCAATTTACATTGTCTTCTGCAAGAACTTTATTTAATCTACCTCTTGAGAACACAATCACATGTTACCCAAGTTTAATGCATTTTGTAAACTTCAGCAATAATACACCAAATTTTACTTGACTGATATGAGAAAAACATGATATATCCATAAATTTATAAAATGCGCCTGTAGTCACAAGATTCTGGGAAATAAAACCTTATAGAGGTAAAAAGTATAAAAATAAAACCTTATAGAGGTAAAACTGGTCAGTGTGACTTTAGCTAAAGATTTTTTAAATTTCTTCCATAAAGTTAATAATAATGTGTGGATTGATTTTTAATAACACTCAAGAAATATTGAAGGACACATATCAGTATAATACTATTGTTGTAATGTACCCCAAATCACACAAAGATGCCTCAAGAAGTCGAATTAAGGAGTCACAGATATTTCAAAGCTGGGACTACGAGGGGGCAATTCGCTCTCCAAATCTCGGAGTGGTTAAATGACCGCAACACCAGATTTATATAGGCAAAAATCACAAAGGTATTGATTACATCTCGGGGTTAGGAATGAGGAACCTGGTTAGCATAAAAGCAGTTTGTTACAAAAGCTAGATTGAGCCGATTAGTTATCTACAAAAATTAATTATAGTTGCAGGTCTTGGGACCACTGAGTCA
>NW_006285791.1:4001854-4004750 GCF_000327345.1 Myotis davidii
CACAATCAATATGGTATTCAATCGAATGGGATGATTCATATAATTCAGAAAATCAAAATAACTTTTCTATTATTTTAGCAAGAAAATAATGACAGAAGCCAAGTCAGCAGGGTTACAATATTAGACAGCAATTCCCACCAAGCATAGTTGCCACCATGCTTCACTGTCTTCTCCAAATTTGTTTCTTAATTATATTTTTAATTTCAAACTGACTATTTTTATAGCAAACCAGTCATGATATCTTACTTAAACTTCAGAAAGAACACTGTTTTCACTATTTTTAAAATTAATGTTTAATGTCTCATTTATTATTATTTTTTAAATATATTTTTATTGATTTCAGAGAGACAAGGGAGAGAGAGAGAGAGAGAGAGAGAGAGAGAGAGAGAGAGAGACATCAAGAATGAGAGAGAACCATTGATTGGCTGCCCCCTGCACACCACACACTGGGGATCGAGTCAGCAGCAACCCAGGCATGTGCCCTAACCTAGAATTGAACCGGGACCTCCTGGTTTATGGGTCAACACTCAACCATTGAGCTACATAGGCCAGACATATTTATTATTTATAGTAACCATATTTAATTTGGTTTCCTCACCTAGCCATTTATTTTCATATCCGTTTTCAATTATATTCTCTCATACATATTAGATAATGAGATCAAATATATAACTAATGATAAAAATATAAACTTTTTCAAAGTAGAGTTTAGGTTAGTCAAGGAGCTATCAATTAATTTCAATAGTTGTTATTAGAGATAGGAACATAGAAAAATTGTCAAGAAAGCAAATGAGCCACAGTATCAGGATTTTCCATAACAAATAACATTAAAAAACTTGGGTCAGAAAATTGTCTATTCCAACTTGATCTTTGCCCTGGGAAATGTCAAGAAAACTTTTCTTCTAACAAAGTTTATAAGTAGAAACATAAATATTTTTAAATAAGCATAAACATCTCAACCCTGTACCATCTGTGGTTATGTGATTTTAATCTACTTGGCTCACATGATAGAGAAATTTGGAGCTAAGAAAATAATATAATAATGAGATCTGTGTCCACAGAAATTCTAGGATCCATAATATATCATTTGCTGAGAAAAACAATCTCTGTTAAAAATGGGTAAAAATCTAAAGCTTAATAGCCTCATGAGAAAACAAGTCACCAAGAGGTGGAATCACAGTAATTAGTACAGAATTATCTGGGTTAATTAACATATTTGAGAAGTATAAAACCACTATGCATAAAATGATGTAAGTAATGCAAATGGTAATAAAAGCCAAAACAAACAATTCAATACCCTGAAAAATTAAGAAAGCATGTTTGATATTTGATCAAACTGAAATTCTAGTGTTTCAAGTCATAATACAGAAATAAAACACATTGTATTTCTATACTCAGATAAACTGTGTGTAAGATTAAGAGTAAGGTCACATTTCAATTAAAAAAAATAAAACATTGGCATCACCCACTTACAAATTCTAATGAGTTATATGGAATGTAGTTAAGTCAGAGAAACCCAAACACCTTAAAAATGGGAGAGAGGTAGGGGTTAAAGACATGATACTAAGCAAATAAATGGGTATATTTAATGATAAATTTAAATAAACACTAACCACTAAAGTCAATATAACATAATGGTAATTTGGGGAGTTATAAATAAAAAAGAGTTAAAATACTAGATGAATCAGCAGATCAGAGATCAGATTTAAATCATTGTGTAAAGGAAAAACTTTAGAGCTCTTGAAAATAATAAACATTTTTAGGTCAAGAATTGTTGTGAAAGTTTTAATGGTAAATAGAATATACAACTTTCAAATAAGAAGGATCAACAGGAAAGAAAATGCATGAAACTTGATCTACTCAAAGTCAAGAAGTACAGAAAGGAAAACATTAGAAATACAATAAATATAGAATTAAACAAAATACCTGTATTGCAATGTATAAAAATATTCCATACATGTAAGGAATTTAATTCATTTGGTAAAAGGTTAAAATACTGGTTTTCTTTCTCTTTTTCTTTTTACAAAATTCAGAAATGATAAAAGAAAAAGAATCACAGAACACAAAGAAAGTAGAATAAATAGTAAATACAAGAGCAGAAACTAACAACTATTGTTGAAAGAACAAAATTAAAACCAAAGATGTTTCTTTGAAAAGACACAGACATAACCATCATGCAAGACTAGTTAAGAAAAAATGAGAGGTCACAGGGACTATCATTAAAATGACATATAATTGGGATTACTCTACTGCATAATATCAGGTAATATGATCTCATATTACATTTTAAGAATGGCTAATATTGTGAATAAAATATGCATGATATCTTTTGAAATAGCACTGGACCTAATTGTGTATGCCAACAGATGTCTTTCAATAATAAGAGATAAATGATGTGCACAATTTGGGAAAATAAATTTAAAAGCTAGACAAAATCTATTTCCTAAAAATAAATGCACTATTTTTAAGAAAAACTTTAAGATATAATAATTTAAGGAAATTTAGAAAATCAGATTAAAATTATATATATTTTATGGATATAAATTGCACATGTATTTGTATTATAAATAATATTCTAAAAATAAAAATTTTACATGTATAAAATTTACAGGCCAAAACTTGCCACATTAGATAAAATTTACACTAATAAAGGACAAACATGCAAATTGACCATACCTTCGTTATGCCTTAAACCACGCCCACCAGCCAATCAGAGTGACTATATGCAAATTAACCCAACCAAGATGGCAGTTGGCAGCCATGGAGCTGAAGTGAGCAGGAGGCTCGATTGCTCCAGTGGTGAGAAAGCCAAGTTTCCCAGCCGGCTCTGAGCTCCACTGAAGGCAAAAAAGTTTCAATTATAGAGGGTAAATAAACCCCAGAAGAAAAAAGAAAA
>NW_006285791.1:4005149-4010419 GCF_000327345.1 Myotis davidii
GGTGGTGGGCCTAAACCAGTAGGTGGTCATCCCCCAAGGGGTCCCAGACTGCAAGAGGACACAGGCCAGGCTGAGGGACCCCCCTGAGTGCACAAATTTTTGTGCACCGGGCCTCTAGTTTATTATAAACCAGTAATTCAAACAGTGTGGTAATGGAATAAGGATAAAGAGATAAATGAAAATTTATAAAGAAATTTAAAAAGCCATATACAGGGTTTCCCCAAAAAAATGTATGCACACTTTAATAACTGATTGCTCAATTTTGAAAATGAAATAATTTTAATTTGAAATGCCTTTATAATTATTCAAAGTGTATGTTTACTTTTTTGGGACACCCTTATATCAAGATGGCAACCAAAATCAATGGGCAAAGTAATGGACTAGTTAACCATATGTAAAAACATCATTTTATGATATAATGTGATTTATGTAATATACAAATAATATTATTTCTATTTAATGGACATCACAGCACATTTCTAGAACATAGACACAATATTTTCCTATATAATCATACAAAATCATATACACATACATCCATTATGGCAATTATTAACATTTAATAAATGGTGATTAAATGTGTCTAAAATTATATGTTCTCCTATTGTCTATGTTTGAACTGTTTGGTAATTAAATATTTTAGTTCATATTTATATATACATGAATAAGTACATAGAGAGAATAGTCTATTCCAGTTTTCAGTGGTTCTTTTGTAGGCAAGTATTTATGACAAAACACAGTTTTTATTCTTTAACCCTCACCACCTATCTGTCCAATGAAAACATTTCCTAAACTCTTATAGATTCAATTAAGTGTGTCGGGTTTTTTCCCTTTCCCTCTATTCTTTATTTTTTTTTAAAATCTTGAATGACATGTTACATGAATAGTTTTCATTTTGTTTTATCTCCCAAACCTGAATCAGCACAATTATAAGAATGGCATTTTGTACTCTAGAAATTGTTTGAGGCATTAGAGGAAGAAAAGAGCAATTACCTAAATCACTAAAACCCCCCATTGTGATTTGTATGACTGCAGCCAAGTAAGGCGATTCATTGACAAACTGGCACCTTTGTATCTCCAGGTAAAAGGAGGACCAGATCCTCACCATCTGTGCCTAATTTTATTTTCCGCTGAGATGAAATATCATCTCTCACAATCTCTTGTGTTTTAATTCACCCTCTGAAACGCAATAAACCAGACTACAGTTACAAAGCAAACGGACATATGTAGGTCGCTTCTGAGCGAACTTGGCACCTGCCCTGTCCCATGTCGCTGCCTTTCCTGAACCTGCTGTAGTCTGCCCTCCATTTGATCCATTTCGGTTTGGGCGCCAGCCGGTCCTCCCACGCATGGGGCGTTTTTGGCAGTTCCCGGACTCATAAGCACGTGGGCCAGCCTTACCGTGTTCCCGAGCAGATGTTTGGGAAGTCACATTTCTGAAATTTAGATTCTCAGTAGAATAGAGGACAGGGTTTTAAAAATATTTTTTTTTCCACATCACACTTTCTTCTCTTTAGATAGGCACACACAAGGCGATTCTTGAAGAGGCATATTGGGACATTTTCTGCTGATGGCCTTGGGCACTAATGGTGATCAGCAAAGGGGTGTGAATCTAAGAAACAAGAAAAAATATCTCTGGTTGCACACCAAGAATTTCACTGAGTGAAAAAAAAAAATGGAAGAAAGTACAATTTAACAACCATATTGCAGGTTTGTTAAATTAATACAATTTTAGGAATAGTAATTATAGAAGTTAATAAGAACCTATTCTCCCCTGTGGAAAATGCATAGATGATGAATTCATTATCTCTATCCTCAAAAGAACTTACACCTTGGTGATCCCAGAGAAGGAATAGAAAAGACTAAAATAGAAGTTAGATGAAAAAATAAATGTGGGGTGGAAATAAAGTTCCAACTGTATGTAGTATAAGCATAGATAAAATGCCACCTGTATCTAGTCTGAGTATAGTGTCTAGTGTGAGTAAATTTAAAACTGAAGTGCTGGGATTATGCCATAATGTTTGGTTGCCAGTTTTATATGTTGATATTCACAGTTCTTTTTAAACTTTCAGCTGGTTACTTCTGAGTAGTGAGGAGGAAGCACATTTGAGTTATCTCTGAGGCCGATTTTGAAATCTGAAGAAAGCATAGGGAATTTCCATTTTCTTTTATGAATGGCATATGCGTATGTGGAAGGAAACAGACTGTTTATGTAGAGCTAGAGGTATCTCCGAGAGAGTCAAATTATGCGAGTTTGAACAGTACCCTCCCCCTCCTCACCTGCCAAAGTATTAGATAATGTCTTGATTGTCTTTCCCCGTAGCAGCTAAGACATTAAAGTGATGCAAATTTCATTACTATGGTTAAAACTATGTCAGCATTTTCATTATAACACTGTACACTTAATGGTTTACAACAGAGTCATAAAATGTATTTTCCCTCTTGGGGATGGGGGAAGAACAACTTGGCTTATTAGGTTCCAGAAAGACAACTATTTCCAAAAGCTGATATTTTAAGGTTGGCCATTTTAATTTTAGAGCATCTTTAAAGTAATGTTTTAAAGCTATTTCTACTCCAGAATTTTAAAAAAGGGATTGGCTTAATATGCATTGAACCTATGGAATAATTACTTGAAACTAGATTTATTTCTAATGTTAATATTGTTCTATTTCTATGGCAATTGAAGTTAAAAGCCTATTTTAAAGATATTTTCATTAAAAGATATTTTCTGTATCACATACTGGTAATGATTTAATATCTTCTAAGAATCTTCTGAATATAAAACAAGCTGAGTGAACCATAATCTAATCCCTAAAACATTTTTAATGTTAATTATAGAGAGCAGAAGTGGGGGAGGGAGAGAGAGGGGGAAAGAGAAACATTGATTTGTTTTTCCACTTATTTATGCAATCATTGGTTGACTCTTGTATGTGCCCTGACTGCAAATTAAACCCCCAACCTTGGTGTATCAGGATGACACTCTGACCAACTGAGCTACCAGGGCCTAAAAGTTACTTTTCAACCACCTGTCTTATGGACCACAAGCTTCATAATATCAACTTTCCACATAAACTTTATTTTGATTACTTAAATGAGAATTGACACTGTGTAGTCAAGAATTTAATGTGGCACAAAAGAGTTCTGGCTTTTTCTCTGGATTCTGAGAAGTCACCTCTAAGCCCTTGGAATGTCATGCCTGACCGAAGTGTCCCTCTGCCTGGTGCCTTGGGCCAGCCAGAGCGTAGCAGCGTGCTTTAAAAGAGAGGGCCCGGAGCCATGTTAACCATGGGATGTGGGAAGGAGCTTTGAGTCATGGGCTGTAAGTTGACCTGTGGAGGGGCTGGACATGGAGAGTAGCCAGGTGGGCAGTAACTCATGCCCAAGTGACAGAGCACTATAAAAACTCTGGGCCACGGGAAGCCAGGGAACTCTGCATTTGGTACCCTCTGTGTATACAATCATCCAGGCCAAGGACACCGGGGAGCTCTGCATTTGGTACCCTCTTGGACTCTACCCCCCACCTCTCTTCCCTGAGATTATTTTCGTCTTTACCTTGTAAGAACCACAACCATAACTAAAACCACTTTGAGTGAAGTCTATGCTAATGTCTGGGTAATTATCAAAACTGAGAATGATTTTGAGAACGTCCTAAAGTATCAATTGGTGTTAGAAGTAAAGGTGGTCTTGTGAGGACTGTTCCCTTTACTTCAAACTTGGTCAAATCCTCCCAGACACTTTTTTAAAAATAGTCATATTAGATTAAAAAAATGTATTTTTATTGCATTGCAAACCACCTCATGGTTTGAACCCACAACTTGAAGAAGGCAGGAATTAGTGAAAGTTCCTATAAACAATTTCATTTGTATTTTCTTTATATGGTAAAATGCAAAATCTTCCAATACAGGCTATAGAAACAATCACAATGGTGGTATAGTTTTCTGAACTGAAATCCATTTATTTTAGTACTTTTATGACTATCTATAAGCAATATATTCAAACGAGCATCTTTTCTGAATTCATCCTTTGCTAATTTTCAGTCTTTTACCTCGGTAAATTATAATTTAATTTTTATGGTTTTAATTTTTATAATTAATAATGTAATTTTTGGAAGATATCAAATATTAGATTTAAAAAAGCCTGTGCTTTAGGGAAATGAAGGTAATCTTGGCTTTTCTAAAGGAACACCTAGACCAGTGGTTCTCAACCTTCTGGCCCTTTACAGTTCCTCACGTTGTGACCCAAACATAAAATTATTTTCATTGCTACTTCATAACTGTAATGTTGCTACTGTTATGAATCATAATGTAAATATCTGATATGCAGGATGGTCTCAGGCGTCCCCTGTGAAAGGGTCATTCAATCACCAAAGGGGTCACGACCCACAGGTTGAGAACCACTGACCTAGACGGTTTGCTTTCTCACTCTACTTTGGTATGAACGAGAGACCTTTCCTTTGTCTCTTTCTCTCTTTAAAAGCTCTTGGGCCCTAGCCAGTTTGGCTCAGTGGATAGAGCATCAGACCTTAGACTGAAGGGTCATGGGTTCGATTCCCTGGCCCTGGTTGTGGTGCATGCAGGAGGCAACCAATCAATGTGTCTCTCTCACATTGATGTTTCTCTATTCTCTCCCTCTCCTTCTACTCTCTTTAAAAATCAGCGGAAAAATATCCTTGGGTGAGGATTAACCAAAAAATTAAAAATAAATAAAAGCTTTTGGTCATTCCATATGATAATTATTGATTTGCTCACTTATCATCCACGTTAGATTGGTAGTGTTTTAGGCTCATGATCTCTGCATTTCATATTCTTATGTTTAGTACCAGAACAGTATTAGGTGAATATTAGACATTGTATAGATATTTGTTGAATGAATGAATGAAATAAAACACACCATAGCCTGAGTACCTTGCCTAATGCTGTATCCAGTTGGAAACAATTCTTCCTCAAGGGTTTTGCCCCTTTTTTGGCCATAAAGATATTATTTTTTAAATTTCTTTATTGATTAAGTTATTACATATGTGTCCTTATCCCCACATTACCCCCCACCCCTCCCACTCATGCCCTCGCCCCCCTGTTGTCTATGTCCATTGGTTAGGCCTATATGCCTGCATATAAGTCCTTTGGTTGATCTCTCTCCCTTTCCCCAACCCTCCCCTACCTTCCCTCTGAGGTTTCATGGTCTGATCAATGCGTCTCTGTCTCTGGATCTGTTTTTGTTCATCAGTTTATGTTGTCAAATATTAATTGAACATAGTGTTTGGGTTGAGTCCT
>NW_006285791.1:4011325-4015654 GCF_000327345.1 Myotis davidii
ACAATTTACCATGGCACCAAAAAAAATTAAGATACCTAGGAATAAACTTAACTAAGGAGGTAAAAGACCTATATGGGAAAAACTACAAGACACTGAAAAACGAGATAGAGGAAGACATAAACAGATGGAAGAACATACCATGTTCATGGATTGGTAGAATCTACATCATTAAAATGTCCATACTACCCAAAGCAATCTATATATTCAATGCACTTCCCATTAAAATACCAATGGCATATTTCACAGACCTAGAACAAACTTTCTAAAAATTCATCTGGAATAAAAAAAGACCCCGAATAGCTGCAGCAATCCTGAGAAAGAAAAACAAAGTAGGTGGGATCTCAATACCAAATATCAAGCTGTATTACAAAGCCACTATTCTCATAAAGATATTATTTTATTAAATGGACATTTACACACCATGCAAACATATACACCAAACACAAATACACACACTTATAAAAACAAAAATGTGCCACTGTATTCCCTTTATGATGGATGTGTGTAATTTTCTTACTAAATTTAATAGCCTCTGATTTATGTCTTTTCCTTTGTTTTCTATCATCTTTAGATGTCTGTATTTTTTATATTTTTTTTCTAAAGGATATTGGTATATGTATACTCTTTACCTCTAATTCAGACTGGTTTTTAAAAATGTATTTGAACATATTTTTAATAACATCAAAAAATCTAAGCATAGGAAAATGGATGAATTTATATCACTGCTTTCTTTTAACTTTCTTAAAATATTTTATTGTCATCATCTGTAATTATATTAACATTATTTTTATTTTATTTACTTTTCTCTGCAGTCATCTTCATAAATATAATTATTTTTGTCATGATGTTGTCTCTTCATTTTATAAGCACATCTCTAGTTTTTCCACTGTTCCTTTTCTCTTCGGCCAATGAATCTGGGAAGATCTTTCTCACTTATTTAAGTTTCTCTTTGGTATCAATATTACATCTTAATGCCTCAATCATAGATTTTAATTTTACATTTATATCTTTATTTTCCTTGGATTTTTATCATATAAATTCAGTAAGTTCACTTTTCATTGTAGAATATAAAATACACATGAATTCTCTCTTTTCATCTTTTGATTCCTAGGGCACATTTTAACAATTATAACTGAATGCAAAATAGATGTTTACTAGCATGTACTACCATCACAATCACCATCTTGTTTTGTTTCTTTCTTTATATGTAACTTTTCATGGGGTCATGTGAAGGAGTTTGTTTGTTTATTTCTTTACTTATATTTTAATATACTTTTTATTATTGATAGTATTACATATATTTCCTATCTCCCCTTTACTCCTCTTCTCCCCATCCCTACCCCCCTCCCATGTCTTCACTACCCTATTTCCCTATTGCCTGTGTCCACGGACAATGCATATAAGCATGTACGTTATTTGGTTTGTCTCTTCTTGTCCCCCCAACCCTACATGAAGGTATATGGCATTTTATAGATATGGAGTTTTTAATAATACTTGGTTTGTAAATATTTCTTGGTTCCCTTAGTGGTTACTTAATTACCAGTTAAAAATCCTCTTCCTGTATCTTAAACAAAAGGGCTGATTAAGACAAACATCCCCAGCCCAGAAGGGCTGGTATTTAACAGTTATTGTTTAATATGGATCCATTGACCAATTGACTTATTATGGACAAATGGCCCCTTTTATATTGGATAATAAGTTTGAGTAAATTTATAAGAAAGACACAGAAACTACATTTTAGTTAAATAAATATTAAAGTATAACATTTGAATATATAATTATATACATATTCAAATTTATATCTGGTATGTATATGCATATATATATATATATATATACTCACAGACAATTTTAATACATTATAATTGACAAAACCCTACAAATCCTTAAGCAACCTATAAATGGGTTTTTCTTAAAGGTATATAGGATGCTCACTGAAGACATTAAATTAGCATTAATACATATATATACACACAATACTAGTATGTATATTTAATTATCATATATAATTCAACTTATATATTATAAACTTAATTCCAATATATAATGCATTAATATAGACAGAGATACAGAAAGAGAGAAACTAACTACTGGTTGTAAAAGCAAGGAAGAAAATATGATAGAACTGGAAAAAAATTAAGACTCGAGTAGAAATAGGAATTGAAACTAGGAGCCCCAACTACTATGCCATTTCCTTTGTGAAATAGTTATTGTCCTGTGGAAGAAACTGCAATGATATATTAATGGAATATTATAATGTCCAAGATTACCCATGGTTTGGTCAAGATTGGTACTGAAGTCGCTGAGTTGATGATGTATTGAAATGTAATCATTATTTTTATAACAAATTCTTTTTTTCTTTCACCACTCTCTTCTGGTCTTGCATAAAATACACTCCTAAAGCTCAGGACAACATAAAATATATGTATAACATGCTCTAAGAATTAGATTTTAGGGGAGTGGGCTCTCAAGTAACCTCATGACATTTTGACCAAAATAATATTTCCTAAGTGTTCTTTTAATGAAAAACCTAGAGAACTCCTGAAGTTGGTGATGCATAATTAAATTCAGGAAATATTTCATTCTGTTTTGCAAAATAAGCCAATATTCTTCTTAAAGTTTCATATAATGAGTTCACAAACAGGAGGAAATATAAGCAACTTATCTCACAACTTACTTAACTGAATGACTTAATACTGCCTTAATTTTGTTTGTCCAATTGTCCCTTTGGCTTATTAATCCCTCACTATCTTTCAAAGTTCTGTGCTTAATGTGTTTAATGTAATCCTACTCAAGGCCATTTGTAGCAAATGGAGTAATTAGGTATACAGTGGCTTGAGCTATATAATCCAATAGAGCAAACCTTTTAGACATATTTTTAATAAAACTAAAAAAAAAAAAAGGTTGGCTCTTGATTTTGGCCAACTGATGTTGTTTATGCTGTGTTCATTAATTGTATATTAAATACCTCTTCTGACGATGGTATTATGCATGCACTGTTGCCTTATACAAGTGAGTAATGACTTCATTCCTGGTCTCAAAGTGCTTGTGCTTTAAAGGGAAGATTTGAAATAGACTCACTTAACAATAATGCCCAGCTGCATGTGGTAAGTACAGTCAGGGAGTTAGGCACTGAATGCAGGGTGAGTTTAGAAGAGACAGGTCTGCCTGCCCGACAGGCAAGAGTGAAGGCTCCATGCAGCAGTGACATTCAAACTGAGCATTGACTAATGGATAAGGCTTGGTAGATAGATATGGGAAAATTGCATGTTAGGTCTAGTGAGATGCATTAATAAAGGATCAAATGTGACAAATGTTTAGAACAAACCAAATGGGAGCTTTAGGTAGCATACTTGTCTGGAACTCAATAGTTTGGGAGAAAGACTGAATAAGACTATGAATGCCAAGTTGAGGAGTAGATATTTATTATGAATCTGTTTACAATAAATATTAGCATATGAACGTTCCATGAGAATCTCTTTATAAAGGAAAATATGCATAAAAAGAGACAAACTATTTCTGTGGGAAATTTTAAAAACATTTTATTTAATAATGGTTCTTGTGACATCAAATTTTTGATGTTTTTTTGCCACTTTTAGTTGAAAGCTTTTCTTTTAGGCTGTTTATCACTTTCACATTTATAATCTAATGATTTTATTTTTACATTAAAAAGCATGTATTGTTCCCAAATGTAGAACATGTGCATACCTGCTGAGATTCCACTTATCCTTTTTTAAAAAAAAAACGTTTATATGCCTGATTGCTTTTAGAAACCTAAGCTGTTGTCATCAGCCTGTGACAGCCACCTACATGTAAAACAGAATGTTGGGAGGGAATACCAAGTGATGCCTGGCAACTTTACAACATGTAAGACAGGGCCATCACTGCATAGTCCATTGTTCATTAAAATAACCATGAGCAGAGTGGGAGCCAAAGGGCAGGCGCTCTCCACAGCATCTACAGTCACACCTGCCCAGCTCCAGCCTCACCTTGCCCCACCCACCACCCCCCACCCACCCCCCCACCACACCGCGCCCCCCTCCCCCCCCCCCCCACACACACACCAGGCCCAGCTGAGGGTTCCTTTTAGAACTAAATAGAATGTCAGAGGGGACAGTGCAAGGCATTGGTTATATTTTTACTAACATTTCCTCTGGGCTTTCATATAATATGCGTGTAAGTCTCATATAGGGTGTACTGGTTGATGCACTGGATTGTGAGTTTAACAAAAAGAACAACAATCTATTTTTATATCCTTTTTTAAATTTTTTTCTTTATTGATTTAGATATTACATATAGGTCCTTATCTCCCCATTCCCACCCCCAAGC
>NW_006285791.1:4015748-4016845 GCF_000327345.1 Myotis davidii
TATGCATGCATACACGTCCTTTGATTTATCTCTCCCCCTTACCCCCACCCTCCCCTACCTTCCCTCTGAAGTTTGATTGTCTGATTGATGTGTCTCTATATCCAGTTGTCTTGGGCAAAATTCAAAATAGCAATGCATGTGGGGCAGACACTGAGGATGGGTGCTGCAGCAGGTGCACAGGCTGCTGGCTGGCCCAGGCATGGGGTCTGCAGTTGCTGGATGATGTGAAGGGGGTGGGAGGTTCACACTGGCTGAGGAGGTGGCCGCTCATCAGGGAATAGTGACAACTTGTCAGTCAGTACAGAATCACTCTACTTTTAACAACTGCTGGGCATTACTACTGTGTGCCTCTGTATCTTAAAGTAATACAGGGTTCTAATAACACATGCTGTTGTCATTGATCAACTAATCAAGGAAATGAATATCAGTTTTAGTAAGCAGGATATCTCTATGTGGGCTCTGTAACTTTTAAATAAGTTTATCCAATTACATAGTTACATTTAAGATGATCATCTCAGGGTTGCATACAAAGGGCCCCCCCAAAGACCAAATTATGAAATTTGAGCATTTGCGTAAGTTTTACTTGTGACCCTATGAAATACTTGTCTTACCGGTAAATGGTTTATTTGCTCTTGGTTTCCATCTAAATCTGATAACACCATATCACCTTACAGATTAATACTTTTCAAAGCCCTAGAGATACAGAGCTATGTACCTAATCCTATATAATAAAAGAGAAACATGGTAATTGGCGTACGACCGCTACCCTTCCCATTGGCTAATCAGCGAGATATGCAAATTAACTGCCAGCCAAGATGGCGGCCAGCAGCCAGGCAGCTTGAAACTACCATGAGGCTTGTTTGCTTCAGTGACGGAGGAAACCAACGTTCCCCGCCTGCCGTTGCCAGCCTCTGAGCTGCAGGTTAAGAAACATTGTTACAAATATAGAAGCTAAACAAAACCCCAGAAACCAGCTTTCAGCCCCCTGGGATCTCAGAGCTGGAGTTGATACAGAGTTTCAATAATAGAACCGAAACAAACCAGATACCTACTTTCAGCAGACAAGGCCTCAGAGCTTGTGCAAAGCCTCAGAGCTA
>NW_006285791.1:4017043-4026891 GCF_000327345.1 Myotis davidii
CCCCAATTGGCCCTGCTCTGAGCCCGACCAGGGGCTGCACCTAGGGATTGGGCCTGCCCTCTGCCACCCGGGAGCAGGCCTAAGCCATCAGGTTGTTATCTCCCGAGGGGTCCCAGACTGTGAGAGGGCACAGGCCGGGCTGAGGGACCCCCCCACCCCCCAGTGTACAAATTTTTGTGCACTGGGCCTCTAGTTATATATATTAAAATTTAAAAAGTATCTGTCTCTGAACCACCCTAATATATGCCACTCAATGACAAAGCAGAAGAGAGAACTAAAGGGCAAATATTTGGGGGAAAGGAACATGAGAAAGAAGAAAATTCGAGAAGTGTTGTCATTTGGGCATGAGAGAATGAGAAGGGGAAAGAAAAGGGCAAACCCTATTAAGAAGCCAAATAGCACACTTACAGAGATAAAGATAAAAAATTAAAACATTATTCATGGCTGAAGGAAAAAATCTGAATGGGTTAAGAAAAATAAATGGAGAAATGGGGAGAAAAACAGGAAGCCTCAGAAACAGGTAAAAAGAAAATAATAAAGAACAATAAAAGGGAGAAAATGTGAAAAGCAAAGAGACATAGAAAAGATAAAGAAAAGGTGGAAGTGATAATCATAAGGAAAGCTGGGAGACAGACAGGATTACAGTGGACACTAAATAAGAAGAAGGAAAAAAATATTGTGAAAGAAAAATAATAACACTCGAGGAATTAGAAGAAAAATGGTGTAAAGCCATTGAACTCTACAGGGAGAATTATTACCTTCACTCAGGGTATTCATTAATCAGGTTTAAGTATTTCTCAGTTAATGGATCAGAGACCCTTGATTGCTTAAAAGGAAACCCCAGCATTGGATACTAATTGGGATATTTTGGAAATTTTATGTTCATCAATAATTATCTAAAGAGAAAGAAAAAAAAAAAAAAACAAGAGAAAACCATCTTAGGGAAACCACCAGAGGCAGTCTAGTGATTAGTTCTAGAATGTTAATTAGAAAAAAAGTGATTTGCTTTTTTCCCAAGTCATGAAGAGATACATTAACAATATCAATCAGCAGCCATTTGATTATATCTCAATACTCACAATATAAATTACTATTTAATCACATAGTGGTGAGCAAGCTGAGCAGATGGAGGACAAGAAGCAACAGGGAAAGATTTATCTACTTTAGCCAGTGTTAACAGCTGGAAAGAAAAATGGAGTATAAAATGCACTTCTTCCTAACTATGACAAGCCATGACTAAAATTAAAAATTCATTAGAGATGAATTAATTCCTCTCATACTAGGAAATATATATAGATTGATTCTGGGAATACATTAGCTACTGGTTATGTTATTAATAATTTTATTTTTTAGTTATTTTGATGACAGGAGAGGATTTGGGGGTTATTGTAGATGGATATATTACCTCCAAGTTTGTTGGCAAGAATGGCAGTCAAGCCTGGCCAGTGTGGTTCAGTGGTTGAGCATCAACCTATGAACCAGGAGGTCAAGGTTCAATTCCTGGTCAGAGCACATTACCCGGGTTGCGGGCTCGATCCCCAGTGTTGGGTGTGTTGTGCAGGAGGCAGCCCATCAGTGATTCTCTCTCATCATTGATATGTCTATCTCTCTCTCCCTCTCCCTTCCTCTCTGAAAACAAGAAAAATATATTTATAAAAATAGAAATACTTGCTAAATAATGATACAAGTATGCTGACAACACCATGTAAATAACTCTTTTATATTTTATTTCAATATGTACTAGTATGTTCTTGAACCCTCTTGGCATTAAGTAAGCTCTGCCATTAATTTTCAATAGCATAGAGGCAAACTAAATTGGAGGGTGTTCATCCTTCTTTGTGCTTTGTATACCCCAATTATTACCACCAACACAAGCTGTTATTATGTAGCATGTAAAAACTCTTTCATTCCTCAAAATTCTTTCCAACCTAAATTTGCCTCCTACACTATAAAATATTTTTGAATTCATTAAAAAATGTGTTTATAGCAAATCTCAGTTCTTCTCTTTTGTATGATCCTTACATAATGATGTTCTGGTTCTTTCTAGCCCTTTTTTCTCACTTGACACAGTGCTCCATAATATCTAAGAAAATAAAATTTAAAAAATAAAGTGTTTTAATAGTTTTTTATCTTTAGATAAACATAAAAGCCAACATTTTGAAGATTGCTGACACATTTACAAAAATAATAGTGTAGTCACTTTATACAATCAGAAGCAACATGCATGTTTCAATTTGTCCTAAGACACTAAGAATTTTCTCTTAAAGTTACTGGCTTTGATGGAAAATATTGTCATGCATTTAACACACCTCAAAATGCTGTATCTAAATAAAAGAAATCATCAGGCTGTACCCCTTAAACTTATATAGCCATCTATGTCAATTATTTCTCAATAAACAGGAAAAGTGCTATTTGGAAAAAGGCAAAAATACTTTTAAAAAAGTGTCAATGATTTTTAATTGTTATTAATATATTACAGCAGTGATTTTTCAACCAGTGTGCTGCAAGAATTTTTAAAACATGCAATACCTGACTATTTAGTCAGGGGCACTGATCTGTTTTCCCTTAGGTTGTCATATTTAAAAAAATGACAACAGCTAACACAACATAGCCCTCCATTGTGAATGCCCGTCTTAAATCATAAATATATTGCTCATATAGTAAAGTTGCACCTTATTGGTCAGGTTGCATAATGTTTTTACTGATTGGTTCATTCTTAGTATCAGAAATACTTATATGCAAGTATAGGCGCTGGGTTTTTTCAAAAGTCACTTTGGAAAAAAAGGGTAAGTAATGATGACTATTATTATATTTTTGTAAATCAAAATTATACCTATTTTTGGTCAGATCAGCAAAAAATTGTATTTGTGGTGTGCCACAGAATTTTATTAATTAGCTTATGTGTGCCATTAGGTGAATAAGGTTGAAAATCATTACATTACGCATACTCAATTGCATACAAATTAGTTACATTCTCACTTCTTCATGCCACAAGTAATTGTATCAGGATATGACCATATAATACTAAAATACTTAGATTACACATCAAAGCAGGTACATTTGTATGTGTTTTTAAATTTGGGGAGCTGCACGTAGCATATCGACATTTTAAATCTCTGGTTATTAAATGTTAGTATTTCAACTACTTTATTGCAGTTCTATAAACCATTGTTTTAAAAGGGGCTAAATTAATGTAAAATATAAGCAGTGTAGAAAGAGCTTATAACAATGAATGATGTTACTTTTGTTTAATAACCTATGTAGGTGAAGTAAGTCTATGTCACACAGATTTCTTTCTTTCTTGTGTCTTACCAAAAATACAGAAAAGGGATGATTTCCTATGAGGATACAATAAATGCGTAGAGAGTATTCACATTTGCTCAAGAAGCAAACTATTCGTAAATAATTAGCTCAAACAATATGGCAGGGTGGTGTGAGCGACAGCTGTGGGTGTGCCAGTTGTAAGATGCCCAGGCCAATCTGCAGGAGATAATTTAGCAGCAGGAACATCTGGCTCCTTTGCAGGCTCCTTAGGCATTTTTCTTGGCACCAGTGATACATTTTAGTAGGTCCATGGATTATTTGGCTAACAGTTAACCTGTCCTTATCCCTTCTTCTTTTTAAATTTATGTTGCCTTTATTAGGTCATTGTAGAGTGTGTGTGTGTGTGTGTGTGTGTGTCTGTGTGTGTGTGTGTGTGTGAGCGTGCTCTGGGTCCTTTGTTTTTAGGGATTTTTCTGTGTCAAAGAAAAATAGGAAGATAGGAATTTTAAGGGAGTTCCCAGGGGAGGGGTAAGGAGGTCATTGTTTATTGCATCTGGTCCTGATGTCAGCGTCAGGTGATGCTTCCTCTGGTTTTGCTGCTTTTCTGGGCCTGGAGCTAAAACACAACTGAGGCCTAGATGTTGTCCCTAGTTTGACCAAAACTCTGTCTCTGTGGTCAACAGACCCAAGGCTTGGTTCCTGGAATTATTTGATGCTGATGAGAACCTTATTGTCCTGAGGGCTTAATGATTAAGGGAGTGATCATGCAAGGGGGAAGGAGGCCGGTGAGCCAGGGTGCTGGATGAAACCAGTTTAAATTAGATATCTGTCTCAGTTTCCCCATTCCACTTGCCAAGGAATTTTCTTAGCTTCTTAATATACTGCCTCAGATACACATTAGATTCACCTCTGGAACTTTGGCAAAATACCATACCTAGATCTGGGACAAATCACACAAACACACACACAAAGCCTTGAGGGAAACAGCCAGCATTGAGAATACTGAATGTGTACAGAGACTCCACTTATGCCACAGTATGTTTTTCTAGGAATAACTTGAACAGAACTTTATTCCGTGAAATAGAAATTATTTGCTGTATAATCTAAAAGGCTCGTCTCTTTTCCTCATTGGGCTCATTAACCTGTCCTTTGATTAGATAACCTTCCCCTCTGACCCATCTTTAATTGAAGCAGTTTGCTTTGTGGCGACTGTCAGAATCCTCAGATCAAGGGCCCCTCAGCTTCAGGACGGTTTATGTTAATCCACTTTGTCTAAGTGCTATTTTTCACCTGGCTTGTTATCAAATATCCTGGAGCCCCAACTCCCTTCTCACACAGTGTTTTACAGATCTACAAGTTAATTATCGTTTTTTTTACACAGCTAAGAGTGTTAATGGATTACCCACAACTATGCTGAGTCTCAAATGTCTCTTTATTCCACACTACAGTAATAAAAACTCCCTCCATGAAGGTATCCCTGCTACCTTCTTCACTGCCCCTGCCTTCTTCATCTCTAACATCCAGTGCATAATGGAAACATAAATTTGTTGAATTTGTTGGAAACATTCATTTGTTGAATGAATCCTAAAAAGTTATACTAAATAGGGGGTTTTACTTATGTATTTCCTGTTCATCCTGAAGTGTTCCATTTCGACATTACCTATTTTTAATAATATTTACGCTTAATAGCTCAAGGTGAAAATGAAAGTGAAATATTCCTCAAGAATTTATTATAAACTAGAGGCCTGGTGCACAAAAATTTGTGCACTTGTGGGGGAGGGGGAGGTCCCTCAGCCCGGCCTGTGCCCTCTCATAGTCTGGGACCCCTCAGGGGATGACCACCTGCTTGCTTAGGCCCGCTCCCCAGGGGGATTGGGCCCAAGATGGCAATCAGACATCCTTCTGGCAGCCCGGCAGCCCTCGGGGGAGGTCCACTTGCCAGCAGGGAGCAGGCCTAAGCTGCAGTTGGACATCCTTAGCGCTGCTGAGGAATTAGCTGCCATCTTGTTGCTTCATGGTAGGGGTCCCCACTGGGGTGCATGGCCAGCCTGGATGAGGGGATAATGGCTGTTTGCAGCTGGTCGCACCCCCTTCAAGGTGGGGGTCCACACTGGGGTGCCTGGCCAGCCTGGGTGAGGGCCTGAAGGCTGTTTTCAGGCTGGCGGGCAACTGAAGCTCCCAACCTCTTCTTTTTTTCTTTTCTTTTTTTATTCTGGGATTTATTTACCTTCTATGGCTGTCACTGGAGCTGAGAGCTCGCTTTAGCTCTGAGGCTTGGCTCTAGCTCTGAGACCTCGGCTGCTGAAAGCAGGTATCTTGGCTTTGTTTAGCTTCTATAATTGTAACACTGTTGCAACTCCAGCTCTGAGGCCTGGCTGGCTGAAAGTAGGTTTCTGGGGATTGTTTAGCTTCTATAATTGCAACATTGTTTCTTAGACTGCAGCTCAGAGGCCGGCAGTGGCAGGCGGGGAACCTTGGCTTCCTCCATCACTGGAGCAAGCAAGCCTTCTGTTTATTTCAGCTGCCTGGCTGCCGTCCACCACCTTGGTTGGCAGTTAATTTGCATATCTCGCTGATTAGCCAATGGGAAGGGTAGCGAAGTTATGGTTAATTACCATGTTTCTGTATTAGTAGGTAGGATGCCATCAAGGGGCTTTGTTTTACAAATCTTTCTCAGAGGGTATCAGCAGAAATGTAGAAATAAGGTAAGGGCAGGCTGGGAGATGAAAAAGTTGTACTTGATCATTAGTGTTGATTTCTTCAACTTAATATTTTTTTTCTTTCATCTCCCCATAAAGATTTTCTTTTATTTTCCTTTAATTATTTGTATTGAATTCCCCTAAATGTCTCTATGCTCCTTTAACAACAAAAATATTCAAAATGGCAAACCATGTCAATATTGACTGTAGTGTCTTTCAAGTTGTTTTAGGTATGCTTGACAATTTTTTATTCAAATTCAAAGTATTGAAAATATTTTTATACAATTCTTTTGTCTCCTGTGCTCCTCTTTCTGTCTTCTATTTATTTATGCCTCCCTTCCTTTTTCCTTTTCCTGTATGTTTGTTTTCTATGTTTTTTATGTTGTTTGCCCCTATGTCTGATCAATTATTGCTTCTACTCTCTTGAATATTTATTAAATAATAAAACCATTCATTTATTGATATAATATTGATTGAAAGGTGCACTATCCACAAGGTACTGTTTTAGGCGACAGGGCAATATAACTATAATATAAAGTATGAAGGGAGAAAAATAGAGAAAAAAGGTAGGGGATGTGTAAAAGAAATTACTTTTGCTTGTGTTTCTCTTCTTGAACACTGTTCACCCTTCTAGAATTTCACCCTGTTGCAAATGTAAAGTGTAATGTATATTATTAGGACCATGACTGCCATTCTTTTTTTTAAATATACCAGAGGCCCGATTCACGAAATTCGTGCAAAGGGCTTGGCCCTTACAGCCTCTGCTTCGTCCTCAAGGTCATCCAGACAGTTGTTCTGCTCTTCGGTCTAATTAGCATATTAGCTCTTTATTATATAGGATTTTTATTGATTTCAGAGTAGACGGGAAAGGGAGAGAGAAATAGAAACATCAATGATGAGAGGGAATTATTGATTGGCTAACTCCTGCACACCCCACACTGGGGATCGAGCTCACAACCTGGGCATGTGCCCTGACCGGGAATGAAACTGTGACTTTTTGGTTCATAGGTTGATGTTCAAATACTGAGCCTCACCAGCCAGGCTAGCAAGTATTTCTTATTAAGAAGTTTTTAAATCAGAAGTTTTTAAATCAGTACTTTATAAGGCATATAAAGTCAGAAGTCTTCAAAAAGAAAAAGACAGATTGTCATTTCCTTGCTGCACTCAATGTAGGTTACAATGATTTCTGAAATGTCAGCATATATCCAAGAACATATATGTGTCCATATATGTGTATACAATATGTGCATATAAGATCCGAATTTGTCAGTACTCTGTATAATTTATTATATTCTGAAGTTCAGCTGATATTTTATACCACTAATGTACAAGCTTATGTGCATCTTTTCAGAATTTGTTTCACATGTAATTCATATGCAAATATAACCTAAAACTAAGCAATGTTATAACAAGTATATTGAAGTCTGCTTGCATACATTGAATCCATTAGAGAAAGTGCTGCCATTGGAAAACCAAGTATACCAAGTATGTGATTCTTAAATATTATTATTGTTATTAATAATATTAAAACAATGAATACTAGATCTTGAAGAGACTTTAAAAGTGCAGGATGATTTTCTTTAGCCAGATGGAAGACTTTTCCCCTGGGACCTTGTTTGCCAGGAAGAATCCTGGGTGGGAAATACCAGCAGCTGGCATGATAATGAGTCCACTTCACCACAAATGAGTTGATTATTATTCCATTCCTGCAGTCTTGTAATTCTCAGTTGCATGTCATTTATACACAAATAAAAAATAGCTATTATATTATAGCTAAACTCTGGCAATCTAGAAGAACAACATTTACAAACATAAGAGACAAACTGGGAAATGCATGCAAATGAAGCTGGAGGTAATGGAAAGCTACAGAGTTTAAATGTTCCATAAAACATCCCTTGTTATTGTTTTAAAAATCAAAAACAAACACAAGTCTGTATGAATATGTAATTTCCATAGTTGGAGTCCAGCCTTGTTTTATCATTACATCATTTAACAGTAGGAAGACTATGTCATTTATTTACCTTAAGTGATGTATCAGAAATTATTATTGTATATGAAAGCGAATTGTATGTTAGCATATCATGGACGTGAATTTGGAAATAAAATAGAAAAGTCTTGAATTAGAGGATATTGAGGCTTGACAATACAGTGCTCCTTTGGGACAAGACAATGCAAAAGTGAACCTCAGGCCCTGACCGGTTTGGCTCAGTGGATAGAGCGTCGGCCTGCGGACTGAAGGGTCCCAGGTTCGATTCCGGTCAAGGGCATGTACCTTGGTTGTGGGCACATCCCCAGTAGAGAGTGTGCAGGAGGCAGCTGATCAATGTTTCTCTCTCATTGATGTTTCTAACTCTCTATCCCTCTCCCCTCCTCTCTGTAAAAAATCAATAAAATATATTTTTTAAAAAAGTGAACCTCAGAGCACACAGATATGGTGGACACATTGGAAAGTTAAAGCCTAAACAAAAGTTAAATCCAAAATGGCTTTGATCTGACAATGAAATATAAAATGAATGTTATAATATTGAAATATAATGAAATGTATTGAAATATAATGACAATGAAATAGAAACTGAATATTTTAGAAAATAGGCAGCATTTAAATTCTGTTATGGGTAATATCAAACATACCAGCATGTAAAGCACTTAAAAGTTTAATAGAAATCAACTTATAGTAAATGAAAATCTGAGAAAATAATAATTTAAGATGTATAGCCAATGAATTGGTAATACATTTTGCTAATTAAAACAATAACTTTAAAATAGAAAAGCTAGTTTAATTGTAGGGTTACTCAGTGATAAAATTAATTTGGTGTGAAAGTGAAATAAATAAGCTTTATAACTAAATTTATTGTCATGAAATCACTTACAAAGTTTAGAAATTGTCAAAGCAGTATGATATGCATTAAGGAAAACAATGTTGAAATATAGTACATTACTAAACTATGGACCAGGGAAAAAACTATCAGAGATAAATAATTGTCTGATAGCTATTAAAATATTTTAAGTGAATATTTCTGTTTGTTTGGTGAATTAACTTACTAGTCAGTGAATATTTTGGTAAAATAGAAATCTATTTAAGCTTTTCAAAAAATGAAATAAAACTAGTAAAATTTATATCAATTGAATTTATTGCAAACAATTATAATTGTTCACCTTAGTACAGAAAATGTGAAAGTAATATTAAAATATTGTTTAAGATCCAATTATCCTCATTATTTACAAGTAAAATTATATTTTAAAACAAAATGTTTCCTTTCATAATTTTTTTGAAAATATAAGTTGTGTGAGCATATCAAAGTAGTATAGTGTATGGGAACTAAGAAAATTGCTACCATATTAGTTGCAGGACAGTCAGAGACTGTGATACCTCTTTTAGCAACAATCAAGTGATGCAACTGGAGAGTAGGAAACCTTGTCATAAGAGACATAGATAAATTCTAGAATATTCAGGAAGTGTAATAGAAACAGTTAATAACAGGAGATAATGACTTATGAAAAAATATTATAGAAATAAGCATGCTTACAAGAGTTCACAAAGATTAACCAGTCATTGTCAGCAATCTATAATAATAAAGGCGTAATATGCTAATTAGACCGGACATCCTTCCAGACCATCTTCCAGACGAAGCCAGGGCTGTGAGGGAAGCCCTGGTCCAGGGTGCCGGAGAAGCCAGTGCTGGCAGCCGGGGGAAGGAAGGCCTACTCTTGCACGATTTTCATGCATTGGGCCTATAGTGTATAAATATTTAAAAAATAAAGGAAGAGCAATTACCTAGCATAACATGGGTAAAAATATTTAGACCCATTTTAGAAATAGAGAATTTTTTTCTTTATTGATTAAGGTATTAGATATGTATCCTTATGCCCCGCAATGCCCCCTAC
>NW_006285791.1:4027295-4027705 GCF_000327345.1 Myotis davidii
ACTTGTCATTTGTTGATTTGTTGATGATAGCCATTCTGACAGGTGTGAGATGGTACCTCATCATCATTTTGATTTGCATCTGTCTGATGATTAGTGACTTTGAGCATGTTTTCATATGTCTCTTGGCCTTCTGTATGTCCTCTTTTGAAAAGGGTCTATTTAGGTCTGTTGTCCATTTTTTGATTGGATTGTTTATCTTCCTGAGAGATTTATTTTATACATACAGCTAAAACATTTCCAAATAATGAAATTGCTCTTGGTTTACAAAAATTTAAAATGATCACTGGTACAGAATATCTTTCCAAGGAAATAAGGAGGCTGTTTTTCATAAATAACATGGGGCAACGTTTCTAAGCATTAGCTGCTGTTTATCACAATCAGGCTTACCATTTGAAAGAGGCACTTACAGG
>NW_006285791.1:4027736-4046197 GCF_000327345.1 Myotis davidii
TCATATGCCACTGCCAATGCCTGGTTCTGGTCCAAGTATCTCATTAAAAGTGCCATCACATGATTTTCAAAAGGATCAATTTAAAATGGCTAAAACTTCATTATGGAGCTTACTGAATTATTACGTCAAATATATATATATTTCCCCCTCATTCTTCTAATCCAATCTATTTACAGGAGATTTTATGGACTCTTTACTAAGGATGGAAATACTAGTATTGGGAATTTCTTGAGTTTTCTTTTTTCCATTACTTTCACTGTCTCCTTTTTGAATATTCTTTCTATCTTGTGTATCTTAATAATTATTAAAGAGAATGTTAGTTTCTTTTTAAAACTTAATAAGATTATCAGGTTCCTTAGAGAGATACTTACTGAGACTTGCCTTGTCTACTAAATTCTGCACATCGCCTGCCCAGTTATTCCCCAGCATTGGTTACCTCCATATAGACCTCCTGCTCTGCACTGTCTTTCTCAGCCTGGACTTCATTCTATATTAGTGAGTTTCTGCCCTACCACAGTGGGTTCAGGAAGTCCTGGTACTACATAAAGTTTAGAGTTTTTCTAAACAGAAAAATTAGTCTCTATTACACAAATGTCATGATGCATTCATTCTATGTAACACTTGGAAAATCTCCTACCTGGCTGGAGAGCCTGCTATGTTATGGTTGATTTGTTATGCACTATCATGTAGATTGCTTCCTCCTCTAAACTGGAATATCTTTTTAAATTTTTTTGTAATGCATATTTTCCAATCTTTTTATCTATATAACATCTATGCTGTGAGAATACATGTGACATGCACTTGGATAAATTCTGGTATCACTTGCAATTTGAAACTCCTTGCAAACATTTAGATTCATTTTATAAATGCAGACACACCATATGTTATTCAAACACTTTGAATATCCCACTAGATGTTTTGCTGCCATGAGTACTTTCTATTCTTCTACTTCAAAAGCTAAAAGGAAAAAAATAACATGAATGAAACGTTTAATAATTAGGAAGAATACAAAGGTCAGAAGTTACACCTTTTGGGAGTCAGATTCTAAGTCAACAAAAGCTTTTGAGCGAGTAAGTGAGCCAGCCTGGAAAAGAGATTCTCAAGGGGCCAATATTGTTTTCCCCAAATATTTTTGGACTAAAGGGAGTAAATAGTCAGCCAACTCCTTCCAAACTATAAGGGAATAACATTTGATTTATAAAATTGCTTCTTTCTTCTGAAAATTCATTCAATACCCAGGGAAACAAGGCATAGTAGCTCTACAAACTGTGCTTTTGTTGTTTACTTTTAGCTATGCAAACTGAAGTCTCTCTGGGCTTGGATTTTTTCCATCCTCATCTTAATGTTAATATCCAGCTTCCACATGGGGTTAGCCTTAAATGTATATATATTCTATCAGGACCGGAGTCTTCCTACACTGTAGTTATAAAACCTCTGCTTCTAACTACATTGAAAACCAAAGGAAGAAACCTTTGAGATCACCCAGTCCATTTCCAATGGAAAAGTATCAACTGATTCCTGACTTATATCAGAGTTTTATGTGCCCTTTACTATACTCAAGTATTGGTCATAGTTGTTATTTTATTTTTGTAAGAATATCCCACCAGTCCTAAACAGTCTTTGATTTACTTTTCAAAAAATGCTCTTGTACATATTCTGCTTATATTAAAAGCTGAATCAGTTAGTACCATATCCCTGATGACTTGAAAAGGGAAATTGAACTACATACAGCTCTCAAAGTGAGTATGTCATTTTCATATTGTTAGTATTTTTAATATGCACAAAATTTCTCCTGACAGTAAAGATTATATATAGTTTTTGGAGATAAAAGGAGCTACAAAATGGTTCTGACCTTCACTTCTTTGCCAGTTGGGGCATTTTCCTATTTTTAAATTACTGGCAGAATAGAATCCATCTTGTAATGAACAGTCATTCTGATAAAGTGTTACAGTCAGTGTAGGGTAATCAGTGGGCTGAAACACAAGCTTAATTTCCACCTAGAGAGTCAATCCTATGGAGGAATAAAATTATATTTTTGATAGTCATGATTACAATCAAAATAGAGGTAGTTTAGTCAGATCATTCTTATGTTAATAGAATTTAGGTACATGAAAAATACATTTCTCATTTTTTTTTCCTTAATGACACATGATTTTGTAGGCTACAAGAGGCAGACTAATAGCAAACTTTTTGGTGGGTCCATTCTGATGAGGTATAAAATGACAAGTGTCATGCTGAGGTAATACAGGTGAAATTTCCTAGGAAGTCAGAGAGCCAATTATTCAGAAACATGATATCAGGTCACCTTGCTCGTAATTCTCAAGCATGTCTCGGGTACATACATTACCAATTCACGGTTCATCTTCAATCTCATCCAATCTATGCTGAATAAAATGTTGGCTTTTACAGCCATCAAAACTGAAAAACCATTTTCAGAGACAGACAAGCAGAAGTAGACACACCTTCTTCTCATTGCTTGTCTCCACTTCTCATTGTAACTACTTGGACCTTAGTTCATCTTATCTGTGAACTTTATTTCCCTTTCTCATGTTTAACTTTGAAAAGGAAATGTGCCTTAAACATTACTTTATCAGAACCATTTGAAATGTTGTAGCAATAAATTCTAAAGTATTATTTGAAACACAAAACATAGCTCATAAAAGGCTTTTCCATTTTTTTTTTAAAAAAGTGCATGCTTTAATGTTCCCTAATATTTGATAAAAATTTTTCAAAATGTTTTATTCCCATTTCTCTGGCTAAAGTTATAAACACATTTTATCGTAGTGTATTGTTCATGTATGTTTGAACTAACTGGATTGGCACTAATTCTTGGCTCTTGAAATGCTCTTGTCTTCGGTTCATAGATGGTCCACTTTTATTTATGCGTTTAGTCCATATATTATTTTCTGTAATTATCCCCTAACAGGATATTTTCTGTAAATATCCCATGTCTAATCAAATGCTCTCCAACCCCTCTCTGCCTCCCTAAAACTGACTTATGCATTCTCCTGAATCTCACTATTATCATTTTCTTACCTCCTATTTTATAGGCATCTATTTTATCTATAACTCTTGCTAAAATATTAGGTTTATGTTATAGTTGTTGTTGATATTTACCAAAGTGTTTCTTGTCATACATATCTTTTCAGGCTTTTTACATTAATTTTATTTTGCTAAGATTCATCTGTATTTTGTTGGCTGTTGGTTATGTATTCACTGCTATATTATATTCCATTGTGTTCATGTATCATTAATTGTCTTTCCTAGTTATAGATACACTAGAGGCCCAGTGCATGGAATACGTGCACTGGCAGGGTCTCAAGTGGCTGCCAGCTGCTGGCCGAGGCAGCTCCCTTCCCCCAGCCGCCTGCTGCCACCGCCATCGGCCCCGCCCCCTGGTCGAACTCCTGGTCCAGGGGACAATTTGCATATTAGGCTTTTATTATATATGATTGTTTCAGTTTCTGCTATTATGTACAAGGCTGTTATGAACATTGCCTTACACAATGATAAATTGGAAAGCATGTATTATTCAAATGTCATATCTTACTTGTATATTAACATTTTTTCCTTCAACCTAACATTAACTTTTAAACTTTTAACCTAAGAAAAATGGTGACATTTCTTTGGCTTCTATATTGAGCTGCAGTATTACATATTTTCAAAACTGATCTTTAAGTCCACGCTTTTCAGGTGCTAGAAACCAAATCCAACTTGAATTAGTTCAAGTACAAGAGTGAATTAACCCTGAATCTATTACAAGGTATTTACGTATCTCAGAGAAGATGTGGACAGAAATTCCATTTAGGATCAGAAATCAGGAAACTAACTCTGTAGCGTTTTCTTGTTTTATTTTTGTTGGTTGCACCATGCTACTTTTTATCTACCTTTATAGTTTATATTTTTATTGCTTGTTTCTTTCCTTTAAAAAGACTTTTATTGCTAGCTGTGGTCTGAAGTTCATGGAAAGAAGAAAAAAGGCTGTCATGAGTAGCTCCCTTAATACATATCCTCAGATGCGTATTATCTTGCAGTAATGTTGTTTAGTCCTGCATCTTAGCCAGATCCAGGGAAAGACAGTTATTGGGTTAGTCTGTGTCAGTTGCCATTTCTGAACAAATCAACTATCCAAAAGTTTGAGTGACCTTGTATTGTTGCTAGGCTCCAGAGGTAACTCCAAGGATGGATTTGGCAATTTCATGTAGAAAGGTGATAGGAATTTTCCTGAAAGGAAGTGGGGATGTGTTGGACAGATGAATTAACAAATGTCAGCAACCTTTTTTAATGCCTGTGCTTGAGTATCAGCTTTCTTCATTAGCTTTTATTGTACTGTGTGCCTGAGAATCTGTATCTGTATATATTTGTATTTTATATGTATATTTATACTTATATTTATATTTATGTGTGTTTGACAAGTTTGCTCAGATGTGAACAATTTCCTCTGGTAGGGGTGATGGTGATGGAGACCCTAGCATCATCAAATTGCAAAAACCTTGAGAAATTCACTTATAAAATGCAAAATATGCAAATATATATTCTTCTTGGAAGCTTTCAGGTGATATTTAGATAGTAATAGAGTTTCTAACAACAATTTATAGGATGTTTTTCTTAATATTAAATTTTAAGCCTCACTGGTGTGTTCAGTGGTTGAGCATCAACCCATGAACCAAGAGGTCACTGGTTCGGTTCCTGGTCAGGGCATATGGCTGGTTTTCTGGCTCGATCACCAGTGGGATGCTCGCAGGAGGAAGCCGGTGGATGATGTTTCTCCCTCATCGATCCCTCTCCCTTCCTGTCTCTCTAAAAAGCAATAAAAACATATTTTAAAACAAAACAAAATTTAATATCTACAAATATTTTAATAGCATTACATAAACTAAAATAATATTTGTGAAATACCTAAGGTCTCTCATTTTTTAAACATTAATGAATTAAACTCACTATATATGATATTGTCATTGTAGGAACAGTTTAGACATTTCCTAACCAGAGTGAAATACTAAATTTCTGTGTGTGCAATTTCAGTTAGATGAGCGTTTCTCACATACACATGTCATTCTAAAATCAATTTCAATCTTAAAGATTTTCGCTGTTGTTTCCTAATATCTGTGTCCTTTGGATAAAAAAAATAAAACTTAAAGTACACTTTTTCAAAGCCTTCTCAAGGTTCCACCTGTGACTCAAATTATAAAGAAATATTTATATTTCAAAGGCATGTTATTAGAATTTTGTGTGTGCATTCATACAGTTTTGATGGCGGTGGAATGCCCAATTGTGTGAAGAACAAGCTACTAGAAACTGTGTATCAAGCAACTCTCTGTAAGGTGACACTGAATTTTCAGTGGCTGTCTTTTGATTGCACAGCCTCTGCTGCCTTCATTCATCTGCACTTCAACAAAGACGAATGGATACGGGGGAAAGGAGCAAAAGCTGCCTTTAATGAATGACACAGAAGAAGCAGAACAGTGAAATTTCTTAGTTTCAAGTGGGAAGCAGCGAAAAATCTGGTGCTACATATGCACAGAATACCCAAGCATATTGACTGCCTGCTGTGTTCTCCCAAACTCGGAAAGTCTCCTGGTGGTAGCTCCAGGCACCACAGTGGTGGGTACTGGGGTAATGAGGGAGTGAGAGTGGTGAGCTCCAAATTGTTCCCTCCCCAATTAGAAACTCCCTCTGTTCTCCTGCCTGATACAATGAAATTCAGCTTAAGATTTCTTTAGCAGTGTGCTGTTGCTTAAAATAATTAAGGAAAACAATCTTCTAGAATATTGTTCTTTTACCTTTTAGATTTTAAAAAATATTTCACAATGTTGACAATAATCAGGCTAGAAATAACCAAGGGAAAAGGAAATAAATTTAAAGCAAATCCTGTTGCTTTAAAGATTATCATGCATAATTTTACTTAGAGAAAGTTGTATAAGCATCCCCAAATAACTGCCTTTATCTTATATTTATTTATACCTTTTATAAAGATTAGAAAATGAATAATTAAGAACAATGCTAAATAAATAAGAAAAAAGAAAGAGAATTGTTGGGACTGATCTTGTTAAAGAAAAAAATGAGGTGTTAATAGACATGGAAATATTTTGGTGGGAAGGACAATGCTATAAACTATAGACCAGTAACTAGTCTCTGGAATCTCCAGTTATGCTCTTCAAGTACAGGTTATCTCAAAACAAATGCAACAAAAAAGTTACAACTTGGGATTACTTCAGGGATAACACAAAATCCAACAGATATTGAAGTCCCCCTGATTTGTTGGTGATACTTTCCAAGACCCCCAGGGGATGCCTGAAACTACAGATAGTACCAAACTTTGTGTATAGTATGTTTTTTCCTAAACATACATACACACCTAAGTTAAAGTTTAACTGTTAAATCAGGCACGGTAAGAGATTCACAAACAAAACAAAACAAAACAAAACAAAAAACTAACGCGACATTAGAACACTTGTAACAATGTAGTATAATAAAAAGTGGTGTAACTGTGGCGTTATTAAGTAAAGAGGGGTTACCTGAACACAGGCACTGTTGCTTGAACAGGACAACCACTCTGACAAGTGAAATGGCTGCTGGGTGACAAAGGGCAGGAGCGTGTGGAGACACTAGGCCAGTGGTCGGCAAACTCATTAGTCAGCGGAGCCAAATATCAACAGTACAACGATTGAAATTTCTTTTGAGAGCCAAATTTTTTAAACTTAAACTATATAGGTAGGTACATTGTTATTAACTTAATTAGGGTACTCCTAAACTGGCCTTTGCTAAAAACATCCTCAATCTGATTGAGGTACGTTGACTGAGGTCGACCCCTTCCAACTCTCCCATCCACACTCGTCTTGTATACTTATTTCATCTATCTCCTTCCTGAAAACTGACTTCTGCGCATGGGCAACGCAGTTTCAATCGCACTGTACGTGCGCACCCACACGTGGTATTTTGTAGAAGAGCCACACTCAAGGGGCTAAAGAGCTGCATGTGGCTCATGAGCCCCGGTTTGCCGACCACTGCACCAGACAAAGGAATCGTGATGCAGGACAGTGGGAGATTTCATCACACGACCCAGACAAATGTGCAATGTAAAACTTATGAATGGTTTACTTCTGGAATTTCCCTTTAATATTTTTGGACTGTGGTTGAGCATAGGTAACTAATACTGTAGAAAACAAGACCATGGGTAACTGTGAACTATGGTATGCAATTTTTTAAATTTATTTTTAATTTTTTTAATATATCCTATTGATTCTTTACAGAGAGGAAGGGAGAGGAAAAGGAAGAATGTAACTTCTGTGAAAAGCAGAAGTTTGAAAGTAGCATCTCCTGCCGAAACCAGTTTGGCTCAGTGGATAGACTTTTGAAGTTTAAAGATGGTTCTTTAAACTCTGAAGGAAGAATGAAACTTCTGTGAAAAGCAGAAGTTCGAAAGTAGCATCTCCTGCCGAAACCGGTTTGGCTCAGTGGATCCTTTCTCTCTGTAAAAAATCAATAAAATATATTTTTTTAAAAAAGAAAGTAGCATCTTCTGGCTTCATAAATTGTGGTAAAAAAATCACTATTTATTAAGAAACATGGGGTTATATAAACCCCATTGTCCCTCACAGGTTTTGCCAACTGAGTAAGAAAACAGGAAAACTGAGAGTGAAGTGACGACAGCAGTTCTGATATTTTAAAATTGGTTTTCATCACACATACACAGTAATTAAATCTAGTGATAAATGTGTTAATTAACTTGATCGTAATAAGCATTCATATATATGTACATATATACTTGTATATATAAAATCAACTTAAAAAATCATATAGAACAACTTCAATACATACAGTTTTTGTCAATCGTTCTTCAACAAAGTACAAAGAGAAAGGAAATTCTTAACATAGAAAATCAAAGCTAATTCAAAATCCCCAAAAACTAAATAACAAAGGTGAAAATGTAACACAAATATTTGCAGAAAAGAGAATTTAGCAGCTTACATTTGAAGCTTTTCTTCAATCTTTTCATTACAAATCACTTGTCAATAAGCTAGCAGTCCGTTGCAGTGATTTTTTAAAAATTTATAGATCCTTTTCTCTTGACAAAAGCTTAGTAACGCAGGTAAGCTGACACTTCTTTTGAAATCTCTTGTAACAAAAAGCTTTGACTTTCCACTCCCAAAAGTATGGAGGACTTGATACAAATAGACCCTACTTAAAATACTTCTTCTATATTAGAAAATGTGTTCTGCATACACTCATCTCTAGCCTTTTATTTTGTTTTAAATCATTTAAGTTCTAATGAAAGATGAATTGTTTCTCTTGACAGATATGATTTGCTATGTCATATTTATGTTTCAAAGAGGTGAATGGCTCAGGAGAGGTCATTGGGTGAGCAAAAGTCTTCTTCCGTTGCTTTAATTAATGTTTTCTACAAGAGATAATGTTCACTTGTTTTAAAAAGGCTTGTGATTTGATTGCTTTGGGTAACAGAACTGACAACAGCTTAAATTCTTTGGTGCTCAGTGATTTTACATCCCATGTTTGGTTTTATGATAATGTGAATTCAATCTGTAAGGTGCCGTAATAGAACAGAGGTAATTATGAAGGGTGTGTCAGCCCAAGTTAAAATATTGCTACTTTAATGTGCTCATTGAAAAATATTTCTTACCATAATCGTGGTGAACAAAATCATGTTTTTTATAAATCTCTTTTTGGAGGTGAAACATACCTAAAGTGCATATTGTTACACAATAATATGCAAATAATAAATAAAACATGCAAAATAATTTTCTACCTTGCCTTATATACAGTCAAAGGACTAGGCATAGCTATATGTTAGTCTCACTGGAAATAGGAGACAGAAATGAAAAAAACGTGAATGCACACTAATTTGTACTTGGTAGAACATAATGTTAACTACAGACTCATTATGTAGAAATACATTACTGTTTAAGTCCGTGAGAAGTATGGAAAATACCCAATGAGGAAATCTTAATACAAACCACTAACTAAAGAAGTTTAATTTCAAACATAGAGCATCATTTTCAAATGCTTTACTACCTAGAGAAACACATGCATGAAGTTTTTCCTCTAAAATTATTCTCTATTTTCAATCTCCATTGGCTACAATATGTTTTTTACATTTGTCATACACAAAGAGGAAATAAAGTAAAACCAACACCATGCCCATTGTTAATGGTATATATTTAAGGCTGTGGATACAAAATTCTGGGTGTTTATTACTTGTGATACAATAAGTGTAGTCCTCTGTATTCTATTATTTACGATTTTGTTTTCTAGTTTGATTAGCACAGCTTCTACCCATCACCTCCCATGGTTCCTTGAAGTGACTCTTGTGGGGTTTGTATCTTTTTCCTTCTCTCTTTGCTGGAGCTGGAAGTTAGTGATTCTAAATAGGTGCGTCTGCTATGCTAGCCACACTTTCCCTTGCACTGTTCCAAAGTCTGACATTGGAAACCTATGTCCATAGAGTCAAGCCACATTCTCCACTGAAGCTCTGACAGAGATATGAGGTTTTTATTTTTATCTCAATGTATTCTTTCTCTAGTTATCTATTGCTTTGTAACAAATCATGGCAAGATTTAGTGTCTTAAAACTAAAACAATAAGAATGTATTACTAGTATATCCCTGAATCTGTAACTTGGGCAGGACTTGGTGGAAATGGCTCATCTCAGCTCCACAAAACATCAGATAGGCAGCTCACCTGGACCTAGAAGATCCATGACCAGAATGGCTTATTCACATCTTTGGTAGGTTGGTATCGGCTGTCCACTGGGAACTCAGCGGAGATCGTTGGCTAGTTCCTCTGCATGTGGGCTGCTTGCGATTCCTCAGAGTATGGTGGCCACTTCTGAAATAAAGTGCTCCAAGAGACTGGAAGGGAAAGTGTACTAGTCAGGGTTCTCTAAGAAACAGAATCAATAGAATAAATATAAGTTGAAAGATATTTATTATAAGGAATTGGATCATGCAGTCATGCAGGCCGAGAAGTCTCCTGATTTGCCACTTGTAAGCTGGAGACCCCAGAAAGTGGGTGGTGTAACTCAGTCAGAATTCAAAGGCCTGAGAACCAGGGGGCTGAGGCAGGAGAAGATGAATGTCCTAGCTCATGCCAACTGCAGGAAAGGCTGAATTCTTCCTTTCTCTGCCTCTGTGTTCTATTCAGGCCCCCAGTGGATTGGATGAGGCCCATCCACCATTGGGGAGAGAAAACCACTTTACTGAGTCCACAGATTCAAATGCTAATTTCATCCAGAAACTCTCACAGACACACCTAGCCTAATATCTGGGCATCCCATGATCTAGTAAAGTTAACATGTAAAATTAACAATCATAGGAAGCTACCTGTTCCTTAAGGCCATGACCCAAAAATAGCAAATTCCACCATATTCTATAGGCCCAGTAGTCCCAGAAGCCCATCCAAAATCCCTGGGAGGGAACACAGACCCCCATTCTCTACTGAAAGGCACAACACATGTAGCCTTCTTTAATCTACCACAGTTCTCAGCTCAGGAAGGGATAAGAGATATGTTCTTTATCAGCTACCTGACAGTATCATCCATTATTAATTATGGTATTATTGTAATATAAATTGATCAATGATAAATGAGTCTTATATGTTTCTTTAAAAAATCATAAGACTGGATCATAAATGATTAATTTACATTACCTAGCTCTCCCAATGACCATGGACCAAAAACAGTTAACATGTTAGATTGATTCTAGGATGTTCCAGAAGTAAATCATAAATACCTGTTTGCTTAAATTCAGTTTACAAAAAAACAGCAGCCATATGTTGACACCCTAGCATAGATTTTATGACACATAAGCCAAAAGGCATCTGACCTCAAGAAGCTGGCAGTAAAGGGGGACTGCATGTGCTTAGACATTTGTGTTTTCAAGTGGAATACATTCTATAATTTATTTTTATATTTTCATGTGCATGTTGGAGCTCCTCCTGACATACATAAAAGAACTTTTCTCCCTCATTTTTATTTGAAAATCTCATTCATAATGCTGCTTCAACAAATCAATAACTCTTAAATTTTTATCTTCAGTCCTGACTCTCCGTCTCAGCTCCTGACAATAGATCCAATTGCCTACTTCATATTTCCACTTAGTAGCCTTAAGCACACCTGGGAGATGAGCTTTGCCCCCAGACCTAGTGTCCCCCCCCCCCATCCTAGTTCCTGTGGAATTGCATAGACCAAAATTAGGACTTACTTTTGACAATCCTACCTCCCTCAATCCCCATACTGTATTTATTTGTCTCCTACACTGGAAACCCCACCAAGTAAACCCCAGGGAGGCAAGGATTATGCTCCTTTTTGTCTATCATTTCACCCCCTGGGCCGGGCACAATGTCAGTGTTCAGAACATTTTACTGAACAAAATAATTGTCCCTGGCTTTCTCTTTATTTTGGAAACATGTTTTGATGAATTCATAAAAGCAAAAGGAGTTCTGAAGGGTAAATAGCAAGAAATAGGTAAGAATATATCTTCTTAAGTTGTAACATTTATGGAGATGAATCAGTGCAGTAAGAATTGTTAGGGACAAATCATATATTTGTGGAAAGAATTACATCTTACAGATACTGGGGGAAGTTTTAGGATTCTTTGGGGATTGCACAGGCTTTTTTTTTTTTCCCTCCCCGAAAGGAAGCACTAAATATAGGGCATCTCAGAATCCACATCACAGAAGTAGTAAGGAGATTTTATAGTTCAGTCACCACAGAGAGAAATGGTAAAATAGCACAAAAGACTGTTTCTCCCACAGTGTAAATCACGGAGCAAGAATAAGATTTTCTGTTTTCTATATTATCAATAGAGCTGAAAGGATTTCCTCCGAGATGGGTAACAAAGAAGTAGACAGGCCGTTCAGATGCCACTGAAGCTAAATACTGATGGGCCAGGAACTCTTATTGCTCCTTTGCCTATTTATCAAGTTGCAAGTAACCTCATAATGTTTTTATCACTTTCTGTCAGGAAATCATTTATCCTGTCTCTAGATAAAATTTCTTTACCCCTAACTTCCTCCAAAAGTGGGTTTGACAATCCTTTTTCGCTTTTCCTCAGCTCCAGTGAGTTCTAATGATACCTCTAGCTGAGAAATAATTTTGTTTGCTTTTCTGTTTTCTCCAATAAATTGCCAGGGTCTTAAGAGTGAATATGGCGTTTTATATATATATATATCCTTGTATCTCCGGTGCTTAAGACAGTTCCTGACAACCTGTAAAAGATTAATATGTGCCTACTCAACAACAAAATAAATAAAAGGAATGTGGCATCGTGAGAAAATTTGGGACGTGAAAACAATGCTACTCTGAAGGGAAAACACAGAAGTGATAAAGAATGCCAGCTTAGGAGAAGAGCAATGGGGAGAGCATGAAGTCAGAGAGCTCACATTAATTCTCTTGCAAATTTCTATTGATTGTTTAACTCTGGTTTTGAGAAAATAAATTAATCTGATCTCTTTTCAGTTCATTAAGAGTAATGTTTTTTGAGCCTTTGGCCCACAACTTGTATTTGGAGAAATTCAGTATTCAAACACACACACACACACACACACACACACACACACACACACAACACACACCTGAAAATTTTCATAAATTATATGTATATGATGAATTTCAAGATTTCACCATGATAGCCTCTCCTATGACTGTTTTGTAAATTTCTTTCACAAGTCATTAGTGGGTTGTGACCTGCAGTTTGAAACAAGAGTAGATGAGGAGAGTTTTGGATGCACAAATTCAGGGCAGCCTGATGTTATGCAGAGCATCTGTAAATAACAATTTGCAGCAGTGTGGTTCTTCATATCTGTCAGTAGTGAAGCAATAGCTACAAGAGGTGAAAAGGTGAGTGAGGTCTTTAAATGCTTCAAGGAATCTCTGCCTATGGCATAACCACAAAAGTCACACAAAGGGACTTCTGGACTTATTTAATCATGTATGTTTCAGGTAAATAGTTTAGCTAAATGACATTTGACTATGTCCATTTTTAAATAAGGGGGTATCTTTATATTCTCTGTAATTATTCTCAAAGAAAACAAGTGATAATGTATGCTACATTAATTCACCACTCCTGTTAATTTTCAAAACCTGATCACTAACAGGTTTTGGCTTTTTTCCTTTCCTGCCACCTCACTTAGGCTTTCTGGAATCATTTCCCAAATAAAGGACCTGCATCCACATTCTGTCACAGGGTCTGTTTTATGGGAACCTAACGTAAGAAACCAGTTTTACTAAATTACCAACATACTTCCACATGGTATTTATATTTGTGTAATGGGCTATTTCCTATTGCTAATATTACACTTTAAGTGGAATCTGAGACTATTCCTTTGTCTACATTTTGTAGAATGCCAGAAAAATCTATAGCTGGAACTGTAGCAGCAATTGTTAAATAGGAATTATTTTGTCTGTGGAGAAATTAAGAACCAGAAAATTGAAATTTACATGATACTCAAGGGCAAATACTAACTAGCAATTGAACAAAAATCTTTTCCAGAAGAATTTGTTTGCACTCTTGAAGCTGTTTTAACTGTAGATATTTTGTTTTTATAGGACACACACAAAATTATCTTAATTTCCTTTACTCTTTGGTATGTAGTGCTATTTATAATTTTAAGTGGTCTTTCTCAAAAGTCATTATGTAATATTTGGAAACACAAATTGGTTCACATGAAAGAGTCTATGTGAATACGCATTGCTCTAAATCAAGTCTAAAGCCCATGACAGCAGTAAACTATCAAATTTGCTTTGAGAAATAATACTACTTTATTCATCAACTACCCTTTTAGTTCTTTTCTCCTTTCTATTTTCAGTTTCTTGGATGACAGTCTTTCTAATGTTCCCAAGTTAAATTTGACATAGCCAACCGCTCTCCTTAAGATCTACATGGTGATAAAACGTATTTCAGGGAAAGTTTTCAAATCACCTCTGGGGGAAACAAACTTCTGAGGCCTATTGCCTTGGCTGAGAAGCTTCAAGCTCTCTCTCTCTCTCTCTCTCTCTCTCTCTCTCTCTCTCTCTCTCTCTCTTTCTCTCTCTCTCTTTCTCTCTCTGCGGTGGAGCAGCTACAATTGCTCTTTCCTTCTTTCAGCCTTCTCTGGACTCCTTTAATTCTGCTCCAGGCATGAAACGTTTTGGGGTCATCACAACGCTTTGGTATTTATTTTCAGAATTTGAGGATATTACTCTATAGCTTTCTCCTTTCCCATAGTTTTATTGTTACCTTCCAGCTACTAAGTTAACTTAAAATATGCATTGATTTCTGGAAGTCACGTGAGTTTCGCTCCTACTTGGGTCTGCCCTCACACAGGAAGCCATGACAATTGGAACATGACCTTCTTCTTTGTTCTCCGTGTTAGTACCCACGGTCCTCTGCCTTTACATAGTTAATTTTAAAAATATTGTTCCAGCTTTTATAGGTTTCACTGGGAGAATTGGTTTGCGAAGAGCTATCTCTATTACTAGAGGTAGAATACTAATTCCATTTGAATTTTCTTTTCTTAGCCCATGAGAAAATATTTTCCTATTTGCTGATTTGGATTTGATATTACTAAAACTTTGTTAACTCGTGGGTCAGATGTTAATAAAACTTTCTAATAAGTTTTAGCCCTTCCCTGCTTTTATTATACCAAATTCACTTAACTCATAATAACCCACTGAGCCTTTTCCTTATCAGGTACATGTTTACTCATACAGGTGAGTTGGCTCTTTCCATGATTATCCATCAACAAATGTTTAAACTATGCATTTTTTTGTAGCTCTGCTAACTCTTATAAGGACTTGTATCAGTAATACATCTCCTTTCCAACAACTTTCCTTTGATCTGTTATTTGTCCAGTTATTTCTAAGACAAAAATATTATTTTCATTAACAATTGAATAATTTCACTAAGTAACTAACTTACTGTATCCAACTCCTCTTCAGCCCTCCACCCTCGTCCACATATGTTATTCCAGAATAGAGTTTAGGTGAAAATTTTATTTAATATTATTCTAAATTTTCAAAAATAATTAAAACCCAGTCTATCCAAGTATCTCTACTGACCTCCCAGCCAAAAAACAAAACAAAACAAAAACAAACAAACAAAAAACCTCTTTTATATCCAGTGACTCTAACCTGTGGTTTAAAAATTCCACCAGTATATTGAAGATAATTATTTTAGTGTTCTTTTTTATTTAAGAATACTTAGAGAGCATGTAAGCTATGAAATACCAACTCAGTAGCTGATATCCTCTAAGATGGCCATCAAATGATAATAAATTCCACAAAATAAATTATTGACTTTATAGTTTTTGAAAACAAATGAAAAGTATTAACACTTGTTTTCTAACTCAGAAAATTGATTATTATATAAATTTTAGTGCTTTCTAATACTGTTTTTTTGCATCTGTCAGATATCAGAAACTATTATTAATTTTAATAACTGCCACGATGGACACTCGGAGGCAGAATGAAACAGGATGGGTTGCTTTAGTCAGGAGGGACAGAGAGGCATACTGGGCTGTCACTGACACAGAGAAGATTTGTGATACATACTCAACCACACAGAGAAGCATCAGTGGGGGAACACTGAAGAAAGGCTTAATGGGAGTCAAAGCATTGAAAACCGCCTGTGGCTCAGCATTTTAGAAGGAATTCTTTACAATGTCTGGATTCTAATAAAATGTCTGGGTTCTAGGGAGGGAGGGAGGAAAAGAGGTGAGGGGAGTAGGAATGAAATACAGGAACTGATTTTGAGGGTGATGAAGATCCAGATCATAACAGGACTCATTGGCTAACATGGGGTATTTCAATTTTATTTTAAATACAGTGGTAAGTCTTTGAATGATTTAAGTGGGGGAATGATAGGGCATGATCTTAACTTATATAGAAACATTATGGCTTCTGAATGGAGAATGGACAAAACTAAGGATCCCAAGTGAAGTGGGAGATGAGCAGAATAGTTCTCAAAATTTCAGTTGTGTGCTTTTTCCCTCCACTGAGGTCAGGCATGACCACCCCTGTAGCCTGTCCCTCAAAGAGTCAGATTTATTCCCTCAAATCCTCAATAATTTTTATTCTGACAGTAAAAGTAAGCTTTTATCTCAGAGGATTGGTAACCACAGTAACACAGCATACAAACTGTCAGTTATCAGTGCTGCTCTCTAAATGCCCACTTTGCTAGAATTAAGCTTGTATAAAACTATTGGTTGAGAATCCCCAGTGGTGTTCTAAATAGCTTATTCTTTAAATTTTGCTATTTCCTACCAAATGAATGTCAAACAGAATTGGAGAATTGCAAGGAGTTTTAAATATATGTAATAGTTACCAGTGATTTACAAGTCTAATGTATCACATAAATACTGTGACCCTGGTTCAGGTTTGGCCTGTCTTGTAGTTCCCACACTGTGACAATAAACAATTTAGGACTTCCTCTCTTAGTCTCCAAACTTCCTTTTATAGCTCTAAAGTCGATGCTTGAGTATTGTTAAGAAAAAAAATAATTTTTATTCTGACAACTCTGATACCCTTTGCATTTTCTGCAAATGAATGAGACTGTGTGAAGGGATTTGATGTGTAACACAATAGCTATTTTTCCTCTACTAAACAGGAGAACATGGAACAAATTTACATTAAATGCCTGCTCTTATAAAGGAAAAACATACATGTTTGTATTTGAAATATGTCGAACGCTGTTTTTATGAAGGCAGAATCGCTCATTCATCTGTGATTTTAGTTCTAACAAAGGCTCTCTTCCAGCATTTATTTTCTATTCTGCATGTCTTGTTGGTTAAACTTTAAATCTTCCACATTGTCCCTTCATTTCCTACACAGTAGATTTCAGACAATGTTGGCTCATGTTAAATTTTACAGCTCGGTGGTAATAAAATATCAAGGAAGCTATTTCATAGCCTTTTAGCAATGTAGATAGATGGATCTAGTCATGTAGCTCATGTAACAAATGCCCTCATTTAATTGATTACAGATCTATTAGCTGCACAATACAAGCTTCAAATGTATTTTGTGCCTTCATACTACTGATAGGTTTGGGTGTCGTATTTTATTTTCTGTCAGTGAAATATTTGAAAGATACAAAAAGGTTAAACCATTGGTGGTCATGGTTAGTAGGAAACATTTGAATAGCAGATGGTGGAATAAACCACAATGTGCAGCTAGAGTAGCTTCTTGGGCCCCAGGAGACAGAATAATGGACTGGAGCATAACTGTGTCTCATTTGCTAAAACACATGTTACCTTTCTTGCTCTCAATGAAAAGGGATTCTGGTAGCATGACTGTAACTGCAGCAATAAAAGACAGTTATATATACAAAGATTGTATCATGATCTTATTCTCATTTCTTTCTACTTGTTTTGATGATTGCCCATGACCCTGATATGGTATTTGTGTTAGACCAGGAAATGTGGCTACCAATGAAAGTTCTGGCAATAAAAGAAATTACTTGATATTTAAAGTTAGCTACATGAGATAGTCTGTATGTCAGCATACTCTAGTAATCTGCTCTCAACATGGAGTAATTAGGTTGCTTTTGGATGTAGTAAAATGAAAACTTTAACTCAAATTACTTTTTGAAAAGAAAGAAAATATTGATTTGTATAAATGGAAGTCTAGATATAGAGTCACCTTTCCAGTTGACTTAATTATTGATGGCTTCAAGCTCCATTTAATCACATTTCTTCTCAGCCCTCAGTGTTCCTGATCTTAACCTCGGTGCACCTGCCTTAGCCACAGAAATTCCAGGTGGCACACTGAATGAGAGAAGCTATCCCTTCATGTTAATCTCAATTCGAAGTGAAGAACTATTGCAGAAGCCCATCAGAAACTTCTGACACCTCATTGGCCCAAATGAACTCAAATGCTACTTCCAAAAGGATGCTCTTGGCATGGGGAACACACACTGATTGGCTTAAGCCTGATTCCTGAACAAGTCAGTGTGAAGATCAGGACATTTTCATAACTGACTTTAAATAGCTAAAACTCATCCAGAATGATTTGGGAATGTGCCCTTATTCCTGGCTTAAAAGTGGGGATTTCTGATATAGATAGACAAAACACCAATATTAGGATGTTGAGTTTCATTGAGCTGTGGGAAAGGGAGAGAATATACAATTCCCTCCTCTGTAACACTCTTTGGTTTTGCTTCTCTTTTATTTTCACTTTCCCTAATATGTGGCATCTTTTACTTACTTATTATTTAATGTTAAGGTGTAACCTGCCCAATCATTAAATAATACTGAGCATTCAACATTCCTGGTCATGGGTGACACTTACATTTTTGCTAGTTTTTCTTAAAAAAAACACACACAGAGATAAGTAACAAAATATTGTCAATATAATTGGTTTCCTTTTGTAAAGAATTCATGAGTTTAAATATTATTTTGAACATTGTCAGTCAAGGATAAGTGAGTCAGAACAGAGTGTAGAATTGAGTTTACACGTAAATGGAAGTTTGA
>NW_006285791.1:4046331-4057631 GCF_000327345.1 Myotis davidii
TAAAATGAGTTCATTAACATTATTTCTTTAATCAGGGTTTTGCTTCTCATAGGCACAAGAAAGGATCCTAAATCAATGTTGTCCAGTAGAAACAAATGCAAGTTACAGACATTAATATAATAGTATAGTAAACCGATACACCTATCAATAGGTAAATTAAAATAATTACTAATGGGATATTTAACTTTTTTGTACCAAGTATTCAAAACTTAGTATGTATTTTTTACACTTACAGCATATCTCAACTCAGATACATTTCAAGTGTTCAATAGCCACATGTCTTTGGTTGTCACCCAATTGAGTGAAATCTTAACTGATGGTGTCACTGAAAAATAAAGTATGTAACAGAATGGGTATAGAACAGGAAGAAAAGGAACTGTCTTAGCTCAGGCTGGCATAACAATACACCTTAGACTGGGTGGCTTAAACAACATAAATTTATTTTTCACAATTGTGGAGGCTGGGAAATCTAAGACCAAAGTGTCAGCATGGAGAGCTTTTCATGAAGATTCTTTTCCTGGCCTGTAGCTGGCCACTTTCTGGTCATAGCACTAGCCTGTGTCCTTACATGGGAGAAAAAGTGGGGGGAGCAGAGGGAGGGAGAAAAGAAGCTCTCAGGCATCTCTTCTTACAGAAGCACAGGCCCTATCATCAGGTGCCCACCCTCATGATCTCACCTAACCGTAAATGAGACCGTTGCAATTAGCTAATTATTAATAGTGGGGAAGGAGCAAGGGAAGGCCAGGCATCATAGGTATGTCATTTGGGCACTTCACCAGGAGGCTTCAACTTTGCACTCCCCAGGGAACCACTGGCCCATCTCCTACAGATCACTGGGGAAGTGGCCCAACAAAGGGGAGCTAGACATATGCACAGTGAAGTTGGGGTGATGAAGGAAAGGTACTGTCTGGCAACAGAGGTCATTGGCCAGAATGGGTGTGGCCACGACAAGCCCTTGAAAATTTAGGAATACATTATCCCCTAAACAAAGAAATTCTCTCTCTTGCTGCTCTTGGCTCTGCTGGTGGGACTCTCTCCTTCCTGCTTTCTTGCCTTGGCCCATTTTTCCTTCATAGCCATGTGGCCCTGCAGACCCCACATGCAATGGACTGACGCACTGCAGTGGGAAACACAAATTAAGCTAGCCTGATGCAGTATTGGACTGTGCATACATGGAATGTAAACTCTGGACACTGGCTCTGAAGAGTTAAGTAGAAACATATGCTCTCTTAAAATGTGTTAATGAGAAATCACATAGAAATTGTCTTACCTAGGAAATAGCCTTATTCTCTTTGGTCTACTTATCTTCTTTAGAGTTTTTAAAGTAGGAACAGAAAAATTGCCTTAATTAGCCAATATTTTAATTATGTAGAATAGATCATTTGGGATAAATTAGCTGACTGATTTGTGATTTAACTTTTCAAACACATTTTTTTCCTTAACCTCCTAATCCTGTATCATATCTTTTGTAGTAATTTACTATCTATGGTTTGCAAAAGAAGTTAATGAGATAAAACTGTCTTAATATCTGAAAAAAATACCTATTTAAAAATAGATTACTATTACTCTGAAAATAAATATACAGAGTTTTTATTGTTATATTATAACATAAAAAACTGCAGAACAAATATTTGGTTAAGGCCAAACCAATAATTTGGATTGCACCAACACTTAGGTCTCCTGATTCTTAAGGCAATGTTTCTTCACTGTGTAACCCTGATCCATCCAGATCATTGAAATTGAATTACCTGTCAGTATCGGCCTATTGCTGATAAATCACAGCCTAAGGCTTGGCTGGTTGGGTGTGTAGATGAACTCTAATCTAGGATCCTCCCATTTCCCATCACTTCATTTAGAATTAGTGGCCACTTAGATGCCACTATGTAACAGGTGCTTTACAAATGGCTTCTACCTGGCTCATGACATCACAAGAAACTTGAGTGCAATTAAATGAGGTGAATTTTCCTTTTAATAAATAGGTATTGATATTGTATCTGTTATTAAATGGCTTTTTTATTTTTTAGCAAGCATGTTTTTAAAAGGAAAAAGAGATAAGAAAGAAAAAGAGGAAGGGGAGGGAGGAGAGGAATATAGAGGGTAGGAAGGATAAAAGTATGAGGAAGAAAATATAGATTTCATAATCCTAGTAGCTTTTAGGGAATCTCCAATTCTGTACAGATTCAGAAGCTGGATAATTTAAGGGCATTTAGGAAGAAATACCAATATTGATTGATGAACTAAACTAGCAGATTATTCTTCTCAATTCTTTATTTATAAAGTCAGAATCTTCAAAAACACAGTAATAACCTTCCTGACTCACCAATATCAAATTAGCAAAGTATCCATCTGTAAAAAGTATTTTCCAAAATTACTAAATTAATTACTTGAAAGCTTTAATGAAAATAAATAAACCTAAAGTGTTATTTTAATTGTCCCAACCAACTTTCTGTGTTCTTTATTATTTTCCACATCTGTCATTTAAAGAATTTTAAAAAAGGATTGAAAACAGTTATTTAGCCAAAGTGTTAATAGATTTATCTTTAAAATAAGTCATTTTTTTAATTCAAAAAGATATTGTTTTAAAATAAATGGGTGATACATTAGGTTAAGGATTCCATTTAATCCATAGCCAGGGGCAATGTTTTGACTATTTCACTCTCTTAAAAAGCACTATCTACACTAATAAAAGAGAAAAATGGTAATTGGCGTATGACGCTACCCTTTTCATTGGCTAATCAGGGCTATATGCAAATTAATTGCCAACTAAGATCGGCAGTTAACTGCCAACAAGATGGCTGTTAATTTGCATATGTAGGCACAATGCAGGGAGGTGAAAGGGAAAGCAGGAAGAGGCCCCCTGCCACTGACAGTGATCGGAAACCCAGGGGGGAGCTAAGAGCCATGATCGGAGAATCAGGTGCCTTTTCTGCCCTGGCCAGTGATAGCAGGAAGTAGGGGTGGAGCCAGCGATGGGAGCTGGGCACGGTCGAAGCTGGCAGTCCCAGGAGCTAGGGGTCCCTTGCCTGGGCCTAAAGCAAAGCCCACGATTGTGGGGCCGCTGCAGCTGCGGGTCCCCGCTGCCTGGGCCAGACGCCTCAGCCAGAGGCGTCCTGCAGGGGCAGGGGCGGAACCCGCGCGATCGCGGCACCCCCCGCTGCCACTGCAGGTCCCCGCTGCCCAGGCCGGATGCCTAGGCCAGAGGCGTTAGGCCTGGGCAGGGGCAGAGCCTGCAACCGCGGGGAGCTGGGGGTCCCCTGCCCAGGCCTGATGCCTGGGCCAGAGGCATCAGGCCTGGGCTGGGGGAAGAACCAGTGATGGGGCGTCAGGCCTGGGCAAGGGGCCGATCAGGCGATTGGAGGGTGATGGGGGTCTGCGCCTCTGGCCGAGGCAGCAGGACTGGGCAAGGGGCAGAGCCAGCAATCGGAGGGGGCTGGGGGTCCCCTGCCCAGGCCTGATGCCTGGGCCAGAGGCATCAGGCCTGGGCTGGGGGAAGAACCAGTGATGGGGCGTCAGGCCTGTGCAAGGGGCCGATCCTGCTATTGGAGGGGGATGGGGGTCAACGCCTGAGGACTCCCAGTCTGTGAGAGGGGGCAGGCTGGGCTGAGGGACACTCCCCACACACACACCCAGTGCACGAATTTCGTGCACCGGGCCCCTAGTAATATATAATTCAAGTTAAGTGTTTATAAAAATGTACGTCTTTTCTACCATTTTTATTTTAATAAGCCAGTGAGAATTGTTGAGAATGGTGTAGCTCTTTTGGGAAACTCTTCTAGTGTAGAGGATCAAAAGCAACCAAATAAAATCAGGCTATATCAACTAAAAATAAAAATTATATTTCTAAAAGCCTAAGCAACCAAACAACCAAATGACCCAATGACCAGTTAACAGATTGCTATGACACGCACTGACCACCAGGGGCCAGACACTTAATGCAGGAGCTCCCTCCTGGTGTTCAGTGTGTTCCTATAGCCAACGTCCTGTGTGGCTAGCCAACCTCTCGTGGTCCCTCCCCCAATCAGCCAACCTCTCACAGTCTCCCCCAACTCCCCGGCCAGCCAGCCCCTCCATTGGCCCCAATCACCAGTCAGGCCAAGGGACCCCACTTATGCATGAATTCGTGCACTGGGCCTCTAGTTATAATAAAAAACTGACCCACCGGGCCTCTAGTTATAATAAAAACTGACTCAGTGATTGAATGTCGATCTATGGACTGGAAATTGTGGTTCAATACCTGGTCTGGGCACATGTCTGGGTTGTGGGTTCAATCCCTTGTTTGGGGTGTGCAGGAAGCAGCTGATCAATGATTCTCTCTCATCATTGATGTTTCTCTTTCTCCCTTCCTCTTAAAATAAATAAAAATATATTTTAAAAAAATAAATATGAAAAAAAAATAGAAAACTCATTAGGAGGATGAGTTATGAAGGTAAGTCCAGATAAAAGTTCCATTCTTTGTCAAAATTAGTATATACCTAAGGAATATAGGAGCGTAATTAATATTTTTCTTCCTATTTACTTATATTGATTTTATGAGTTCACATTTTTTAGTATTTGCAATATATACCAGATACTTTACTTGTATTTTCTCATTTAATCTCTTCAAATAACCAAATTACTTTAGTGCTGGTATTATACTAATTTTATAGATGAGGAAACTGAGGCTAAGGGAGGAAAAGCAAAATTTCCAACGTCACAGAGTTAGTATCTGTTAATTATGACCCCCAGTGGGTGTAACTGCAGAGTTGAAGTTCTTAAAAATCTTGCCAAGTTTCCTCTCCATTTCACCTAAAGATTAATCATGACTAATTCTTTGGAAAATGTGTTATTGTTTGCCAAAAAAAAAAATGTATAGTAGAATAAAAATGAATTATACCCATCCATTCTTACAAGTAAGAACACAACTTATTGGGAAATGAATTATGTGTGCCATACCCTTTGACATACTAAGAGTACCATAATCTGTCCTCAGTTAAAAAGCAAACATTAAAACAGTTTCATTGTCATGTTAAGTTCTAAGACTTAAAGAAACTAAAGCTTTGCCTTTTAGAATATAGAGATTTAATTAATGTTAGAATTTCCATCTTTATTATAAGTGATGTAACCTACACAGAATATTAAACTGATTATAGTTAAGCATATTACAAGTAAAAATCTGATGCCTTTCCAAAGTATATCTTGGCTACTTTGATTTGCAACACAGCTAGATTTTTGCCAAGTCTTTCTGTATTCCCTATTATTTCTACAATAGCAACAACAAATATATTTATTTCTTTGGAATGATCCCTTCTGATTTTACTTTTGAGGAATTGACAATTTCCTAGTGAAACGCATTTTGGCAAAAATAGTACACAAATTTTAAAGAAAGTAAAAGAAAAATTAAAAGTATCTTATTTGTGGGTTTTGTATCATTTTTGCCAATGAGAGAAAATAGAAAGGAGGAATAATTCTTTTCTCTATGAAGCAGATGTAGAACTTGACCTGAATTTTTTATTGTACAATGAAGAATGAGGCACTGTGTTCAAGGTCAAATGAGATGGAACACAGATAAAACCCAAGCACTTTTTATTTTTCAAGAAGATGATGAATCTCATTTTTTTTTAAATTTCTCAATTAAATAGAAAAATGCAACAGCAAATATTTTTGAGCATTTGTTTGAGCAGAAAGTATGAGCTAGTTTCTGTGGCTCAAGCCAAGATTATAGAATAAATATGGCATAGCTTAATCTTTGTACAAGACAAGTGATTGCTAAGACCGTATCTTGTAGATGGACCATCTGTGTATGTGTGGTGAGCTGTAAGGGCTGGCAGAGACCAAATTATGCCCAACTATCTTTCTTAATGAAATTTACACTACTGACACCACCCATTTTGAATATTGCCGCCTTTTTCAAGATGCCAACATTTCTAGGAAGGATTTAAACAGCATGTCTGTGCCCCTCCCAGGAAAGAATGAAGCTAGGAGAACTGATCTAATATCATGGGGAAAATAAGAATGACAGACATACTAAAAAACAAATGCAATGGGTTTTGCTAGCAGGAGAGCCATTATGGAATGCTTCTGGCAGAATATGCCTGGCTCTTTATTTTCTTTCAGCTTTATTTAAGTTTAACTAACACATAAAGTTGTAAGATATTTAAAGTGCACATCATAGTGATCTGATATAAGTATATATTGCGAAAGGATTCTTCCCATCCAGTTAATTAACACATCCATCACCTAGTCTATTTATCTTCTTTTTTTTTTTAGTAAGAACATTTAATTTCTACGGTCTTAGCAAATTTCAATTATATAGCACATAGTGTTTATCAACTCTAGTCACCGTGCTTTACATTAGATCCTCAGACCTTATTTATCTTACGATTGAACTGTAAATGTTTTTTGTGTGTGTGCTTTTCTGTACCTGGGTTATATTTTTGCAATAAAATGCTAAGGAAAAGAATAGTTCTGTAGTATTTTGGTCACAGGAAGTAAGACAAGGGATTGAAGACATCCATGTGCAAAATGATATCAGAAGATGAAGAAAAAGTATTGTTGAAAACTCTTTGTTAATGTTTTATAATATTGTCTAAGGTGAAAGAAAATTTACCTTTGTTGTAAACTCTTATAAATTCATGGAAAAATATTTTTATGTCACACACACACACACACGTAATAAATAGTGTAGACAGACCATAGGCTCTGAAGTATGAGTTTGTGTTCCAGATTCACCAGTCACTACCACAGTGGCTTTAGCAAAATAAATGTAACTTCTCTGTGTCTCAGTGTTCTCACCTCTGAAATAATAATAAAAGAATAGTACTCTCCTCATAAATGTTAGTTATGGTTTCTTCTATATGATATTTTTTTCTCAATGCACTTTTATATAAGAACATTTCTTTATCAAATCAGAAGAATTTTTGTGACCATAAAATTTGACTATAAAAATCTGATATTTATAATTGAATAAAATACTATCCAGTTGTATTGCCTGTATTCACTTAGTTTACTTCTTAGTTTACTTCTAAGTTACCAATGTTGGTTATTAAAATAAGAGTGACTTCCCTCAGGAATCGTAAGGATTAAACAGCTCCACTTTTCTTGACATGAAATATCAGTCTCCTTATGACAAACATATTGCATTTTTATAATTACAGGATAATTGAAGCATTTTCCTTTGAGGGAAAGGCTCTAGGTCTCTTGGTGAAATTTTTGGAAAATCTTTAGTCATGTCAGTACCCCATTTATATGTAAACTCTGTGTCACATTATTTCTTAGCCATTGTGTTATTTTTCTGTTGTTACATAACAAATTACCACAAATTTAGCAGCTTAAACAACATTGATTTATTTGTTAACAGTTTTGTAGATCAAAAACCTTAGAGGCTGTGTCTTGGGTCTCTGCTTAGGGTATCACAAAGCTACAATGAAGGTGTTCCCTGGAGTGAGTTCTCACTTGGAGGATCTGCAGAGAAATTTGCTTCCAAGCTCATCCAGGTTGTTGGCAGAAGTCAGTTCCTTGCAGTTTTGAGACTAAGGTTTCCATTTATTTTTAATATTTTTTGATTTTAGAGAGGAAGGGAGAGGAAGAGATAGAAACATCAATGATGAGAAAGAATAACTGATTTGCAGACTCCTGCACGCCCCCCACTGGGGATCAAGCCTGCAGTCCGGCATGTGCCCTGACCAGAATCAAATCATGTCCTCCTGGTCCATAGGTTAATGCTCAACCACTGAACCAGGCCAGCAAGGCACCATGATTGGCAAAAATGGCCCCTTTTTTGAATTGTTCTCTGCTCAAAGTCATGACCGTAGGCAGTGTTCCACAGTTCTAGGGGTACATTCTTTAGAATCTCTAGTCACTTTTAACGGAGGATGGGCAGTAAAGTAAAGCTATCAGAAATTTCTGATAAGCCATCTTGTCCAACAGTGAATAGGTTGTTTTGATGTAATAACCTCATTATTGCAAGCTTATTTGACTAATAGACAATAATCCCTGATATAGTTATTAATGTGACATCTGCTGTGAAGAGAAAGACTAGACTAAATGTTTTTTAAGTTTCACTCCAACTCTAATATTGTATGATTCAATGACTTTGAGAATGACTTGCTATATAACCTCCTAAATGTAAATTTCTATTCTAAAATAAAATATTTAAAAAGTCAGGAATTTTCAGAAGAAAAAATCCTAGATATCTAAATTTCTCACATTTTGCATATGTGAAAATTAAGGCCCAAAGATATCAAATGACTAGCATTTTTCCTCAATGACAGATTTTGGACTCTAATCTAGATAAATTATGCTGCTATTCACATGAGACTTTGAATATATTTGGTTTCTTCTTTGCCAAATATAGCTATAGAGAAAAATGTCAGGATGAATAATGCCTAATTTTGACATAGGACTTTCTCATTCTCCTTGTAATCTTTACAACTGAAAACTTATTTTTAAAAACCTGATGAGGCTTGCAGATTCACCTCAATTCTGAGTGCACAAAGACTCCAGGAGGACATGTGGACTCTTAATAGAGAGGACAGTAGGAGAATTCTTCACTAAATAGATATAAAAATAATTAAAAGAAGACATATAGGGTTTTTTGACATTCCTGGAAGAAGAAAGAAATTCTATTCAATATAGTCTTTTATGCAAGTATTCTATATGACCTAGGATTTCATAATTGAAAATGATTAAATTGTTTGAGAAAAGAGATGATGCAAGCAGAAGGCATGAAGTGGTAGTTTAGAATATTCATCTAAGTAACTTAGAGGGAAATGTTTTATTCACATTTTTTATAATATGTCACAAGAGCAAAATGCCACTGATCCCAGAATAGTAAGTATTAAAAGAAAACAAACCGTATGGCATAAAATGTTAAGTGTCTGTATGGCTTACATTTATGGATATTAATTCAATTCAACAAGCATTTGAGAGGTTACTGTGTACACATTTTCAAATTATGCACTGGGTAATACAAAAAGAAGGAATAAAAAGAAAAGAGAGAAAGAGAACTCTTGAGCTAATATAAGAGGGAGTAGGCTCACTAACTAGAAAACATTACAGATATAACAAATTCCATAACGTAAATGTAATTAAATAAAGTATTGTGGGATCACGAATGAATATGTCAGTTTAGGGGAGTCATGAAAAAACTCACAAACTTATTCAATTTGAGCAAGATTTCAATGGGTGAAAATGAGTGGGATAAAATGCCAGTTGGATGGATAGATGGAATACCATGAGCAAAGCCATCCAGGTGTTCCAAGTGCAACCTCAGGTCAGACAGGGAAGAAATGCTAGGAGAAATAAAGAGAAATGTATTTTAAACATAGAGTGAGAATGATCTTATTAAACAGATTGGATCTTTTTCTCTATTAATTATGGGAACATCTGACTCTTTGATCTTGAAGGTATAAAATAATACTGTGTCTTAGAATAATGTATTTAATAGAAGAAAAAATGGGAGAGGGGTGGAAGAAATGGTGATGGAAGGAGACTTGACTTGAGGTGGTGAATACACAATACAGTATCCAGATGATGTATAATTAAAAGGAATAATGTCTTTAGTGGAAGTATGAAGATAGGGTATATGAAGGGTATAGAATATCAAGACATGGAAGCCTGCCAGAAACTATTTCAGACTTTCAGGTGGCTTACAATAAGTAATTCACATAAAAATATTCTGTACAATATGAAAAGATGTTGAAAATGAAAATATTTAATTTCTCCTTTTGTAATTTTTTTTTTTTTTTTTTACTTTCTTATATCCAGTTTTTACTTCGAGTTAACCTGGCAAACTTTTTTGAGTAATCCTTTATGTTCCCATTGATTTGTAACATCATCCAATACACAATTTCTCCTGGAGCTATCCTTTTTTTTCTCATGTTGGCCATTTTTTTCTGATTACTTTTAGAATCACTTTGTCTAGATAAGTAGCATATTAGAACTTTTATTGGAATTAAATTGTAATTGAACCAATTCTACCTTTCTTGATTTCTCTATATATCACAGGACAACCAAAATTTGTACTTTAATATTCCATTCTTTAACCTGTGCCCTATTTAATTTCTTCTTGGTACTCTTCTCCACCTGACATTACACCTCTTATTGCTTAGGATATGTATGACCAAGTAAGTTTCTTTAGGGAAGTCCTATTGAAGCACATTATCTTTAAAGCCTTGAGCAATGTAAGCATGTAGTAGATTCTGAATAGTTATACACTGGCCTAGGAAATAATTGAGAATTGGGATATTTTGTTTCTATCTGGAATTAGAATTAATATAGGCAGCTGAGTGGGTATTTAATTTACAATTAAAATATTCTAAGCCAGCCCTAGCCAGTTTGGCTCAGTGAATAGAGCATCAACTTGCAGACCAAAGGGTCCCAGGTTCAATTCAGTAAAGGGGCCCCAGTTTGATTCCAGTAAAGAGCATGTACCTTGGTTGCAGGCTCCTCCCCAGCCCAGGCCCTGGTTAGGGCTCGTGCAGGAGGCAACCAATCAATGTGTTTCTCTCACATCGTTGTTTCTCTCTGTCTTTATCTCTCCCACTCTCCCTAAAAATCAATGGAAAAATATCCTCAGGTGAGGATTAACAACAACAAACAAAAATATTCTAAGGCAAATAACAATTGTTGAGTGAATCCAAAATGCCAAGAATATTTCTGGAAGCTGTATATACATTATTTCTCTTTGCCTTTCCAGTTACCCCCCCCCCAAAAAAAATAATATTTATTTAGTTTTAAAGGTGAGCTATCTGAAGATCAGATTCAGAGACAGTATGTAACTCATTCAAGTTTAAAGTAGTATATGGGAGAAATCAAGTTCAAAGCAATTCTGGATTTTTTTTATCTTTATTTTTCAGATTATTACATTAGTTATTCTTTTTTCCCACCATAACTCCCGTCCACCCAGTTCCCACCCCACCCTCCGCCCTCATTCCCCACCCACTGTCCTCATCCATAGGTGCATGATTATTGTCCAATCTCTTCCCTCACCCCACACCCCTTTCCCCCCCAAGAATAGTCAGTCCATTCCCTTTCTATGTCCCTGATTCTATTACAATCACCAGTTCATACTGTTCATCAGATTATTTATTCACTTGATTTTTAGATTCACTTGTTGATAGATGTGTATTTGTTGTTCGTAATTTGTATCTTTACCTTTTTATTCTTCTTCTTCCTCTTCTTAAAGGTTACCATTCAGCATTTCATATAATACTGGTATGGTGGTGATGAACTCCTTTAGCTTTTTCTTATCCGTGAAGCTCTTTATCTGACCTTCAATTCTGAATGATAGCTTTGCTGGATAAAGTAATCTTGGTTGCACA
>NW_006285791.1:4058493-4065300 GCF_000327345.1 Myotis davidii
ATTCATCTGCAAATGGCTCTGCACAGAGCTTTGGTGGGCCGGGGTCTGAAGGAATCAACAGGGTGGAGCAAGCAGCTTTGCATGCTCCTCAGTACTACCCTAAGAGGCCCCGCTTCTCAGTGTCCTGGTAATCGCTGCATTACCTCTGAGAGAAAGCCACCCTTGAGTTCCGACTGATGCCAGACAGTCCAGTTTCTCCCCGTATGAGTCTGGGTCCCTAGAGACTCTCCTGGAACTGGAGTTCAGAGCATTCAGGAGCTTGAGACTCCCTCCCGATTGAAAATGACAATTGTGTCCTCAGCCGCCAGCCCTTTCCACGTGTGCCTCCATACCTCTGCACTTTACTTCTGCAGCTCCTCTGAGTCTCAGTGTGCTTTCTCTTTCCTCCTAGTTGTAGAATTTCCACTCAGCCGGCCTTCCTGTGGTTCTGGGTGATGTCCTTTCCGTCTTTTAGTTGTATTTTTGAAGTGGTTGTTCGAGGCAGCAAATTCCGGTGTTTACCTATGCTGCCATCTTCCTGGATTTTTTTAACCTGTTTAATGTGCAAAAGCATGAAAGAAACTCTTGCAAGAGTTTTCTTTGGGAGATGTGCTAGAGAATTTCACATATATCATCTCATTTCACCCTCATTACAATCCTTAATTACTATAATCTCCATTTTTTGAAAAGCAATTGAAGATAGCTTGAAAATCACATAGTCCTACACACAGGAAACTTTCACAATAAAGACTTGACCATATATCTAATTTACATGGTGAGAATTTACACTGAATGATCATTTAACATTTTCAGGAAAATATTTATGACCGAATTCTTTTATTATAAAGGATTTTAATTCAAATAGAATTTCTTTGATGATAAGTTTTATTTTGAAATGTTATCATGAACAATAGTGATAGCTGAAGAAAGTGGAGGCAAAAAAGTTCTTCAATATCACATAGACTTCAAAAATGTTTCAAGTTTCCCGTACTTTTCAATCAAAAGGAACCATTTTTAGAAAAATATACAGAAGACAGAAAACCTTGATTTTTGGTATGCTTCCTCTCAGTGACCATTACATTTTGTGCCACCTTATGCACAACTAGTAACCTAGCCTGCAAATTCATTCAAGCTACAGTAAATTAAAAAGGATCTATATCTATTCATTTTAATTATCTGTTTAATCAGGCTGTGAACAATCCGAAGTAGATTTTTAAATCCTACTTGGAACAAATGTTTTTCCTAAATTTGAAACAGCCAACACCTGGTGACATTATAGAAACAGACAAACTGAATAAAATTATGTTTGCCATTACCCATCACTTGACTTTGTTTTGATACATCAACAGTTTTCTAAATACAACCCTTGCAATTAATTCAAAGGGGATTATTAAACCAAATGCCGTGTTCTTTTAAATGTGATTATTTTATTGTATGTTATGCCAGTTTCAGAATAAACACTTGGAAATGTTGAGGCAATATTATAATGTATCAGCATAGTATGGGACACTCTGAATAATTAAGGGGCTGTGTTTTCTAGACCCTGGTCCTACTAGGTTTGTGGGTGGAACTAGGTGCTGGGGCTGACCGGCAGACCCTGAGTGACGGATAAACAGATTACTCTGACACGTTTCTGGAAAGGAGAGGGCTAAGGCACTACTTGGCTGTCGCCACCACGTAGCCCTATTCGCCTGCCTCCTTTGGCTTTTATTGTCATAACAGCTTGAATAACATTAACCTCTAGATACAATCAGCAAGGTAAGCATCCTTCAGAAAGCATATGCTTCTACAAGGTCAGGTCTAAAAGACTAAACATAGAGATTCTAGCAAAACACCTGGGGGCTGCCACCCCCAAGAAGCCTCAACCTTTCAGAAAATCCTCCTGACAGACATTCCAAACAAACCCCATGCTTCCCCACAACTAGGTTTGTGTTAGTATATTCTGACTGTTCAAGAACTATGTGTAGTCTCACTTGACACTTGAACACCATGGGTTTGAACTTGTGCAGGTCCATTTACACTAGGATTTTTTTCCCCCAATAAATTCTATAAATATATTTTTCTCTTCCTTTTGGTTTTCTTAGTAACATTTACTTTCTCTAGCTTACTTTATTGTAATAATATAGTATGTAATACAAATAATATAAAAAAATTTGTGTTAATCAACTGTTCAACTGTTAATATTAGCAATAAGACTTACTGTGAACAGTAGGCTATCTGTAGTTAAGTTTTTGGGGAGTCAGAAATTTTACACAGGTTTTCTACTACATGGGGGAAGTCAACCTTCTTGTTGTTCAAGGGTGAACTGTATATAACATTAAGGCATAATTGTACAAGCTGTCTCTAATGTGTGTAGCTTATCCAGTGCTTAATACTGCATCCTCTAGGGATGGTATATTGAGAGCAATGTGAATGCTAATTAATTTCAACATTCAATATTTAGGAACTAGTCCTTTTCAAAATAATTTTGCCACAACTTTCATTTGGTACAGTAACAAAGCAATTATTTCCAACTACAGAATTGGGAAAGGAAACTGATGTTCACTCAACACTAGGGAAAATATTAAACATTTATTACAGCAACAGATGATACTGAAGTTCTGTCTTTGAAGGTAATATATTGACTCCCTAGAGAAGCAATAAACAGCTATAGGTATTTTAGTATGATAAAGAGTTGTCTTGTTTTAGTACTTGATCGAGGTAACTACATTTGGAAATTTTATGATCAAAACTCAAAATACAGCATTTTACAGCATCTATTTCACTTCAAAGCTAGAGAGTAGATTCTCCAGGCACATTATTTTCCGTGTTATGGAGAACATCTGTTGATTACAAAGAGAAATGGCATAAAAAGAAAATTAAAATTTTAACTCAGGTTGAAAGAAATTATACAAATTTTGTTATCAGGAATAGACAAAGTAGCTTATTAGCTGCTACTGATCAGGGGTAATATCTTTTGGTAGATGATAGTCATTATAGTTTCCTAAAATACATGATTATTTAAATAATATAAATCACATTATAACTATATAAATTATTTTATGTGGTTTACTTAAATAAGCTCTTATATTTTATTAAAATTTTCAATTAATAAAGAGTAAGAAATTATACTAACCTAGACTATATATCTACCTTCTGAAATTGCACATAGTGAATACTTTATAAAATCAGCTATGTGTTTATTCAAGACATTTTTCTAGACTTTATATATAATTATCATAGATTTAGCTAAAAACTGATTTTAATAGATTTTTAAATAACCCTAATGCTGGTTATAAATTATTTTAAATTTTGACATCTTCAGTATGGTTCAGATTTATAATTTTGCTTGTTGTGATGCTTGTAATTGACTTTAATTACAGTGTTACATTATGTGATTTGTTTTGCCTTGTTTTATACTTACCCAAGGAGGTCCACTCCCCACATCAGAACTACACACTACAGAAGTGATTAGCTAGAGTTAATTAAGGAGACCCCACTCACATATACAGTGTTGGATGGGCTTTCTTTTTCTTTCTCTCTAATCAAGAAAAGAGGACTTTCTAATCAGTAGATATTAAACATGAAATTTTGATGGTGAAATCAGTCTTGTTAGTCACTATAATAAGTTCAAAGTTACTTTAATCAGAATAGTACTGGCATAGGATAGACTGTACTGGCATAAGGATAGGCATATAGGTGAATAGAATAGATTGAGAGTCCAAAAAGAAGCCCATACTGTCTAGCTAAATTATTTTCAATAAGGGTGTCAACATCATTACTCATTATGGAAGTGTACGTCAAAACCACAATGAGATACCCTTCACACCCTCTAGGATGGTGATAACATTAAACACAGAAAAATCACAAGTGTTGAGGAGAATAACAAGTGTAGAGATGTTTGAACCTTCATACAATGGTGGTAGGAATATAAAATGATGCAGTTTGGTGGCACCTCAGAAAGTAAATGTAGAATTACCTTATGATTTAGCTATGTCACTCCTGCATACATACCTAAAAGAATTGAATAAAGGGATTCATGTACTTGTAGCACAGTGTTCATTGCAATATTATTCACAAGAGCCAATGGGTGAAAACAAGCTAAGTGTCAATCACAAATGGATTAGAAAAACAAAATGTGGTACATACATAGAATAAAACATTATTCAGTCTTAAATGAAACTGTATTACATACTACAGTGTGAATGAACCTCAAAAACATAACTGAAAGAATCTAGACTCAAAAAAGTTACATATTTATGATTCCAGTTATATGATATATACATAATAAGTACACCCATGATCCTTGGTGACAAAATATAAGATTGGCTAGTTGCCAGGTTCTGGGAAAAGTTGGGAATGAGTAGAGGGTTTTCTAGAGAAATTAAATTTTGGAGAATTTGACAGAAGTGGTGGTTGTAGCAACATTGCGATACACTAAATACCACTGGATTGTACACTCATGCCCTCTCAACCTTTAGAAAAATATCCAAGAGTCTATAGTTATAGGATTGTCAGATACCAATACCAAAGAAATAAACTAAACAAACTCTAAATCTCCTTTTATAAAAATAGCATCCAATTTGTTATTTTACTATAATTAAACCATGACATGTGTAAATCTTTCCCTGGATAATGACTTCTCTTGCTTCAGTTTCATTAACAATAAGTTGCATTTGGTATTATAATTTTTTCTTCTTTTTATTGAGGTGACACTGGTTAACACAAGTATACAGTTTCAGGTGCACAATTTAACAACACATCATCTATACACTGTATTGGGTGCTCACCACCCCAACACATCATCTATACACTGTATTGTGTGCTCACCACCTTCCATCACCATTTATTCTTATACCTTTCTTTACCTCCCCCAACCCACCTACACCAGCAATCACCACGCTGTTGTCTGTGTCCATGATTTTTTTCTTTTTTGTTCAATCCCACCACCTCCCTACCCAGCCCTCCAATAGCAACAGCCCCAAACAGCTGTAGTGAAAAATAAGTACCATATTATTTCATTGATTATAGAATTTAATAAACATAAATTAACATGCAAAATAGAGACACTCATAGATAGAGAGCAGGCTGATAGTATAATACCTTAATGAATTTACTTTTCAACCATTTAGGCAACAAATATTTATTGAGCACTTATATTTTGCGCTTGGAATATGTAAGCAATTATAGGAAGTTTACATTCGAGAAAATGAAGTTAGACAAGAAAGAATAAATATAATAAACTAGCCGAAACCGGTTTGGCTCAATGGATAGAGCGTTGGCCTGCGGACTGAAGGGTCCCAGGTTCGATTCCTGTCAAGGGCATGTACCTGGGTTGTGGGCACATCTCTTGTAGGAGATGTGCAGGAGGCGGCTGATCGATGTTTCTCTCTCATCGATGTTTCTAGCTCTCTATCTCTCTCCCTTCCTCTCTGTAAAAAATCAATAAAATATATTTAAAAACATATATATAATAAACTAGAGGTCTGGTGCATGAATTTATGCACAGTGGGGGTCCTTTGGCCTGGCCAGCGATCGGGGCTGATCAGGGCTGTCTTGCCCAGTCCCAGTCGAGGTGAGGCCAGCCAGCAATGGGGAAGGGCCACAAGATGTTGGCCGGCTGCAGGAGTTTGCTGTGCGAGCACACTGACCACTAGTGGGCAGCTCCTGCATTGAGCATCTGCCCCCTGGTGGTCATTGGACATCATAGTGACCTGTTGACCGGTTGTAACGGGCACTTAGGCTTTTATATATATAGATAAGTTATGTAATATTTTCATAACGGCTTCAGAAAAATAAGTTTAGAATACTTTAAGAAAACTGTGATTATTCAGTGCATAATTTTTAATAGAGTATAATGCCCTAATTGAATAAAACCAGTGTGCAGCCTTTTTCATTTGATTATATAATATTAGAGGCTAGGGTGCACAGATTCATGCACCCTGGGGTCCCTCAGCCTGGCCTGTGGGGGATTGGGCCAAAACTGGCTCTCTGACATCCCCTGTGGGGTCCCGGATTGCGAGAGGGCAGTTCTCATGTGATGCACCTTGAAATCAGGCTCCCTCCTCTCTGTTCCAGGTGCATCACCTGAGAACTGCAACTGCCAAGTCACCACAGCTCGAAAGCTCCTGCATTGAGAGTCTTCCCCCTGGTGGTCATCGCATGCATAGCTACCAGTCAGATGGTCAGACAGTCGCTTAGGCTTTTATACAGATAGATTAAAAGTTTTCATAAATTACTTCCAAAAATAAACTGTTTTCCTTAAACTTATTTTTTTACTTACATTATTTGTCTTTTTGTATTTTGAAAAATTAAAACCATTTTTTGGTTAATTTTAGGTTCTTTTCATAGTGTTTTTCTTCTTAAATTATGACATAGAACATATATAAACATATTCAGTTGACCCTTGAACAACATGAGAGTTAAAAGCAAGGACCCCCATGTAGTCAACTATTCAAATATAAGTGAAGTCTGCTCCTTCATGAGAGCATTACCAACCACAGATAAAAAACACTGTTTTTGGTTGTTTGAATCTGCAAATATGAAACCAGGGGATACAGAGGGCCAATTATATATTGATTGGAAAAATTTCATACGTAAGTGGACCCCCACAGTTCAAACCCATGTTGTTAAAGGGCCCACTGTAGTTTAAAACACACCACATTGGCATAAAAAAAGCACACTGGTATAACACTAAAGTGTTTTAAGGCCATTCATAATGAGGTTGAACTTTAGTATAGGTAGCTAGTTATAAATAAAGGAAAGGAGCAAATGAATCAGACATTAAGCCTGCTTCATTAGGAAGCTGCAGCATTCACAGGCTCCCCAGGAGACCACAGTATCAGGGAA
>NW_006285791.1:4065367-4071793 GCF_000327345.1 Myotis davidii
GAAAATGGAGAATTCCTCTGCTGGTCACATGCACAGTAGAAACCAGATGGTGCAGCAGCACTTTGACATGCACAGTAGGAGCCACAATAGTAAAGGTAAAGAGGAGGTGACTCATCTGGGAAAAGACTGGGGAGGTTAGGGGGAGTGCCCAGCACAAGCCTGGAAGGACTGGGAAACAGACTGCCTAGTTTGAAGGCGTGCCTGGTTTTTTCCCTGCCCGGGGAATATAACCAAAGCTTAACAAAGGCTTCTGTGGATGATAAGGGGCCACAGGCTACCTGACTAGCTCAGGGAAGGCCTGTGTGACAGCCTTGCAAACTCTGAGACCTGAAGTAACTACAAAGAATGGTCTGAAATTAAAAGTTTTTAAACTAAAAAGCAGTTTTTATGGTGGGTAGTTATGTCCTAGGCTGCTATCTTCCCTGACAAAGGTCAATACTTTACCTTAACTGAGCCCGACTGTTGTCTTTTTGCATCTACAATAACATTGTTGAAATGTCAAAGTAATTTTCTTTTTTCCGGACCCCTCAAAGCACAGGCAACACTGTGGAGACCACAAAACCCCTGGCTGTCATTGAGTTTGTTGTTGACTGTTAACTATTCTGCACCCACCTAAGTAAAATGATTATGTCTACCGTTTTACTTTTTATCCAATTCCAGATGTCCCCTCCTTTACTTTCTTCTGCCTCCCTAATCTATCACCAATGGATTTCATGTAACCCACATACGTCTCCTCCTTTGATTGTAATGTAGAAAACAAGGTGCAAAACTGCCACTCTCCAGAGCATTATCTCAATATGCTGCGATTCTGCTTCCCTGCAATTGTTGACAGTTTGAATGTTTCTTAAGTTAACACCTCTTTCAGTAGCACACATTCATTCATGCACGGGCCCCTTGGGTGGCATGTTCTCTCTCCATTCCTCTCTGTAGCAGCCCTGCAGGCAACCATGCAGGCTCAAGTGCAGGCTCCAAGCATGGGCCCAAGCACAGGCTCCAGGTGCCAGCCCAGGAGCCTGCCTGGGTACAGCTGTGCAGCTCTGACTGCAGCTGGGACCCAAGACTAAGCTAGCTGGATGGGGACAGAGATTGAACTGTGCTGAGCTTTGGCAGAGACTGATCCAATGGCAAGGATTTTGGGGCCCTGCCCTTCTTCCGGGCTTGGTGAAGACAAGGCTGGACTTATTCCACAGCAGGTAAAACTGAGCCACCTGGCGAGCCACAGACTCAGGGCACCTGGGGAGAGTCCTTTGCGTTTGTTCCAGCTTCAATACATCTTACCACTACACCTCATCCTCCCATGTGTGGGTCCCCAAAATGCTTTTCTCGTGACACCACCAGAACCCATTCCACCAGCAACAGAACCAATCTTCCTATATGCTCATTTGTCTCTTTGATTTCCACTTTTCTGCAGTACCTGCTTATTATTCATCATCAATTATGAGACAGATTGCCTATGAAAACATGTGAATATTTAAATTAACCTTTACTGGGGATACTTGTTAAAATAAATATTTATAAGTAGTTATAGATACGTGTTGCTCTTGAGACTCTAAATTACTAATTAGCATATCATTTTACTTTATTTAACACTTCCTTAAAGCAATCCAGTTCAAATATAGTTTACCCACATCTTTAAATCAACATTTCACTATATAAAGCTCAAATTTATTGAGGCCTTAAATAGAGATTATGGATGTCAAGTTCAGAGGCATTAATGATGAGTTTACCATTAAAAAGTCGTCTTTATAAGGTTAAGTTCATCCTTTGTTATATTTATGGTGATGCTAAATAATAATAATAGCAACTAAAGAAATTAAACATTATTGACCCTTCAGTATGAAAAAAGATAGAGACCTATATCCAAAAATAACTAAATTACAAAAATCATATTTTACAATAAAATATAGAGAAAAAAATAGAAGCTAACCTTCATTTGAACTACAAATACTACATTAAATTAAGAGCAAGATAAATGAAAGTTGGTAGATATGACATACTATTTGAGTAAGATAGAAAAGAAAAAAATTCAATAGGTGTTCTTTAATGAGAAACTAGTGAAAAGCATTGTGCTCGATGCTCTATATGTGTTTTATAGTATTTTTACTATAACACCTTGTAAATTAATTTTCCAGTTGTATCAATAAAAGATTAAATGAATTCCATAAAGCCATAAGTGGCAGGACTTACCTTCACTCCAAAAATGAAGCTTTTTGCTGTGTACTATACCTTTGAAGAAAGCAGTGTTTGAGATTAAATTTTGAGCAGTCTTTACTTTGCAGGTGAAAATGAATTACCATGAAGAATTCAAAGGCAGTCCAGGACATGTGAAGCATGGCACAGAGCACACTTTGTACTTTCTTTGGTTTTCAAATTGATTCACTAATATAGCATTTTCTCTATAGAGTGGAATTATGGTTCTTTGATCAACGGGAACAACTCATTCAATCATGCCAAGCTTAGACGCAGAAAACCATAAAATTACTCACTTGGTATCTTTCTTAAAATGGAAAATAATTTATCACAAATAGTTGTGCCTATAAGCTGTAAGCCTGGCATTTTATGGTCTTTGGCAAAAATCCAGTCATATGGCTTATTACAATGCTGCCTATATACCACTGGCAGAAATATGAAATTAAACATTTTGCTCAAATGGTCCTTCAAACATTGGAGACAGAAGTAGACATTTAAGTACCACACTATCTCAGATTAAATCATGTCTTATTTTTATAAAAATATAGAGAGAATACTAAGCTTTAATTTTTAATGGCTGTGGATCATGATATAACCAAGAACTGCAAGAAGTGGCCCAAATACTCCTAGAGACAGGTTATCTCAGAAGAACACACCATAGGACATACATGATTTATTTCTCCTAAATGCCTTCTGGTTTTCTGAAACTGTTTAATATCTTTAGCATCAGAAAATAAAAATATAACTTAATCCTCTGATAATAGTATTTTAAGTTTATGAGGTTGAGAGATCAGCCAGAACTAATAAATTAGAAAAATTAAATATATTTAAAATGGTTTCTTCAATTATGGGCTGTAATTTAGAGAGTTTGTCCTCAGGTTTTAAAAATATTTGTTGATTCCTCAATATATACTATACAAACCACAATTTTAAAATATTGACTCCCAGTATTGAAAAATCAATATTCTTAGTATTAATTATAAAAATATGTATTATTATGTGGTATAATTATTGCACTTCATTAGTATAGAATAATTTTTAACATAAACTGACATTTATAAAAAATAATAATTCAATATGCTTTGTGTTATTCACTACTCATTTGTAAGAAGAAAGACATTAAGACAGAGAATATATTTTGTGTATGAGAAGTGACCCTGTTTGTCCCCAGGTATCAGCTTAGTCACTTTAGTCAGACTACCATGAATATAAATCTCACTATTCAGAGCACTAGAAAAACAAGGCCATGAAAAGAGATATAATCATTAAACTCGAGATTCTTCTTATAATTTAGAATATTGATTTAAGCAACAGTAAAAACAAACAAACAAAAAACAGACACGAAAAGCAATTCATACTCCACCAGGTAGCAGGAACTCAAATAGCTTGGAAAGCTATTTGATATACTCCAGTTGGGGCTTACAGCAGACAACCTGGATGCAAATTTTTGGTTTGGCCAAACTGATCCTCTTCCTTTGCTCCTTTATTCAAATTCTTGAGTCATATCTCATCATCTCCGACCTCAGCAATAAAAAAGTTACTGTTTCTTAATTTTTATATTTGTAAAACTCAAGTAACACTGCTGAGTATTTGAGATTCAGGTATATTAAATACCTAAAAAAATACAGTCATTCTAAAGAGGCTGCTTTCCTCTCTTTACCTGTGTATATGAGGCTGTATCATATAAGTACCTATTTACACAAACAAATACCAAAATAAATATGTTGCTTTATAATCTTGAAGCTTGATTAGTTATGAAACATATACATTTTCTTGGTCAATTTTTACTAATATGAATAAACTATAAATTAATGCAAACAAGTATAATTTTAAATAAATGAAACCTTTGCATAAAACTTGACACTTTGCCAAATACTTGCACTAGCATAAACTCATTTAATTGAACCTAATATGGATTTTATGTTTACTAAAATTCTAATTTATGACATTATGAGATTATGGAAGTTTAACTATATTGAATGACTTGCCCAAGATCATGTAGCCAGTTACTAAATTCAACAGCCACTTATGTCAGTGAATTCTCTCTGATTTTCATATCTCACCTCATACACACCTGCATGAGATATTACAGGTATGGATGATGACATTATCTAATTAATACTTATGTTGTTGCCTGCTTGTGAGTAAGGACCACAAAGAACTGAATATAGGGAGTTAGGCACATATTTTTAAAAAGGAAATAAATACAAAATTATGATGATAATTTCCAAATAAGGCCTCAATGATAGAAAAGAAGCAGAGAGCAAGTCTGAGATGCTTTATGGAAACAGAAAGGGAGGGTTATAGTGCTATCAATAAAATGTTCTATGTTTCTGACTTGAGGATTTGAATAAAGAGGAAAAGGGAAGATTTATGGCAGAAATTTTTACATGAGAATGACTTGGCTATATTTACTTATTTAATATTTCAATGGTATTTAGATATTTTCTTTTAAAATCATTGGGATATAATTAACATGTAAAATGCTATACATATTTAATGTATAAAAACCATTGAGTTTGGAGATAAGAGTACAATCATAAAATCATTTATTTATTCGTTCCTTTGTTCATTCATTCATTCATTCATTCTACCTGTCAGCTTCCCAGGTGCCTGGGAATCTGACGAAGTGGTTGATTAGGGCAGAGCAGGGACCTGCAGGTTTAGCAAGAGCTCAAGGTGAGTCTGGTACAAACCAGAGCACTTGGAGACACTGCTTTCAGTCAGTGGTGTTAAGTTGGTGAAAAGGTAAAGTTGAACATTCAGAGAATTTCAGTAAGCAAGTTGGAAAAGAACCAAAATTCTAGGTTGTGTAAAAGCTGAGGTTTTATATCTTTTATGCAGGAAACATGGTTTAATATTTTACATAGTGTTTCTCACCATCTCTCTATATAAAAGCATTAAATATATTTCCCAATAAGGGATAGATTAAGTTAATTACGTACAGAAATGAGAATGCACAAAAATCCATTTGTATTTAGCTACAGAACTGTTTCTGGATAAAACATGTAAATTATATTTAGCTATCATTATCTAAAAAATAATGACAGACATAAACATTTGAATACTCACATGTTGGAACTGCAGACTGGGCTCTACAAAAAAATGTAGGTTAATTTTACCATTTAGTTGTTCATTATTATTACCTTCTTCAGATTATTTGGATTGCTAGTTTGTTTCTGAAATTGTGTGTTGGTTTGGTCGGCTAAACAAGAACAGAATGCTAAAGGAAGATAGTTTTATGTTACAGCTATTAATTACTCATGCAGAAAGGTGTTGTTGACAGCCACATGCATCCCTTGTCTTTATTTCCAGAATAAGTACTGTTATATTAACTTATTTGGATAGATGCTTGAAAATCAGTTTCCTCTGGTATGACCCACCAAGCAGCTGTACACTTCACCAGAGCTGTTATGAGAGACATACTTTTATATTGGATAAGAAAAAGCTAATAAAATTGTCAAACTGTATTGGGGGGAAAAAAAGAAAGGTTTGTTCAAGATGTTGACCTTTTGATTTCTGAATCAGAATTGCTTACTGAAAAAAAACACACACGCACAAAAATGAGATTTCAAGACACACAAGAAATATAATACCCAAGATGAGTAAAGAAAATTGATTCCAAACTGAGTAAAAGCACAAAAGAAAAGTCTGGTGAGGGAACATGTTAGGCAGTTGCAGTTGGAGAGTCTCTTTATATTTGCTAGGTTGTAGAGCTGATTAATACTCAAAAACAACTTTAGCCGAAACCGGTTTGGCTCAGTGGATAGAGCGTCGGCCTGCGGACTGAGGGGTCCCGGGTTCGGTTCCGGTCAAGGGCATGTACCTGGGTGGCAGGCACATCCCCAGTGGGGGATGTGCAGGAGGCAGCTGATTGATGTTTCTCTCTCATCGATGTTTCTAACTCTCTGTCTCTCTCCCTTCCTCTCTGTAAAAAATCAATAAAATATATTTAAAAAAAAACTTTAATTGTTTTTTTTTTTTCATTTTGTATTGGTGAAAGTTTCCCATGTATGAGGAGTTGATAGTGGTGTGTGGGAGATGGCAAATTAAGCTGATTTCTTATAAAATGTACCATCTTAAAGGGTAAAAATTTCTTCTTATGAATGACTTTCAAATGTCATCCTTAGTTATTCTCCAAGGAAATATTTACTTACCAAATATTCTGGCCTATCTCTCTCTCTCTCTCTCTCTCTCTCTCTCTCTCTCTCTCTCTCTCTCTCTCTTTCAGAATAT
>NW_006285791.1:4071846-4080392 GCF_000327345.1 Myotis davidii
CCCAATGTTATTTGAACAGTGACCTAAATTTTGATTTGATCTACGCATCATTAAAGTTTAAGTTCTATTATTACTGTTTGAAGAGTTGTGGTGATCTTACTAAAATCTATGTATGTTAAACCCCAACAAAATCTGTTTTCCTGAATTATTCTTTGAGTGTCATTTTAAATCCTTTCAGGTGCTATCATGGTTTATTGCAAAAAGAATGACATTTCAAGTGGCGGGTCCTTTTGAAATTGAATATTAGAGATGACTAAATTAGGATTGTGTTCCCTTATGCTGAGGTTGGAAGTCTCAATGAAGGTGGCTTTATTTTACATCTTCCAAAAAGAGTGATGTTTTGCAGTAGTAGTAAGAAATAAATAAACTTTATCTAGTAGTATCAGAACACAAACACCCTTCAACAAAAAGGGCATCAATCTGTGAAATCCTCCATTGATTTGAAAGAACTAGACAGAAACAGATTTTACCAAAATTATGATTCTCTTTAAAGTTGTACTTAATCACTTTGTTTTATTCTTGCTCTCTGCCCTTTATTCCCTGGGTCCTGAGGTGAATCCCATATTCTCAACAGTGTTTAGGGACAGTGAAAAATAGTAGAAAGAAATATGGTGTCTGGGTATGTTTGACATCCTACAGCTAGTATTTGTCTACATATTCCATTCTCTTTTAGTCCTTCCCTTCATCGGTGGACTTCTGAACTTCTCCTTCACACCATGGAAAATATGACTACTGAAACCTGTTTCCTTTAAACAGGATAGCAAAGGCTAAAAAGGTTATTATAGTAAGAAAGCATAATTAATGAAATAAATGGAATGCCTAATCTTGGGTGGGAATTCTACAGATTTTCTTCTTCAATTCTTAAAAAATGAGTGACTAATCTTTAGTGTGTGTGTTGTTCCAGATATTCACACATCACAGCAGTAGTATTTACTGTCTGAAGGCATTTTGGGTTTTTAAGATAGTTGACCTAATCCTTGAATTTCTCTTCTATAAATTCTTATTAAAAATAAAATTTTAAATTTGTATTTAAATTTTATCTTCTAAAAATTCTAAGTAAAACGTTATTATCATAATACCTAGAATCCCTTCTTTTCATAAATTCAGATTATAGCCACAATGATGCAAGAAATGCTTTAAATAAGAACCAAAAGGTTGCATAAATACTTTCATTTAGAAAAGTGGCATACTTGGAGTTAATTGTACTCAATGTTAGTAATTCACATGGCCACAGACAAGGCTTCACATTTGTACGTGGCCTCAGGCTGTGCTCTGTGACTGGGCAGGACTCAGGGTGGGCCCTGAATTGGGTAAGGCTGCAGGCTTGGCTGCATGACTAGGCAGTCAGCTGGCTATGCTGGCCTGTTAGGTCAGGCCTCTGGGCAGGCTCCTCAGTCAGGTGGGACCACAGGCTATGCTTCACACTTGGGCAAGGTCCCTGGCTAAGCTCCCTGCTTGGGCAGAGCTGCAGGATGTGCTCTGGAATCTGGAATCCGGAAGGGCCATAGCCTGAGCTCCGAGGCTGCTTGGGTCACTGATCTGGCTCCCTGGTCAAGTGGGCAGAAGGTAAAGCCCTCTGTTGAGCGAGGCGACTGGCTAGGTTCCTTTGAGGGGCAGGCGATGGGCCCTGGGGCTCCCAGACTCTCAGGCTTGGCTTCTTGGTCTGGCAGGGCTGGGGCGGTGCTGCTGCCCTGCATCCCTGCATCCCTGTCTGGTTGGAATGGCAGATTGGGTTCTATAGTAGGGATGACCCACTTGCTGGAGGCCCAAACTAGGCCAAATGCCAGCCCACCTCCCTGGCCAGCCAGGGCCACTGGCTTGACTGTGCAAAGCGCAGCCACAGGACCAGGAGAACACTGCCCACTGACACCTCTCTCTGCATATAAGCACTACAAGCCCCGCCCTTCCCCAAATCTAGTTGATCCCCTGCAGTCTGCTCCCGTTCCTTGTGCCTGTGGTCCTGGTAAGGAGTTACCTTAGTGGGCCTCTGGGAGCAGCCTGGATGCTAAGCAAGCGGCTGTCCACCTGGGAGTCGCTGTCACCTGAGAACCCATAGGCCAGGGGACCTGTCAGGCCAGGGACCCATCAGTGCGGCTCTGTCCTGGCCTGGGGGCGAGGGGGCACTCTTATTACCCTTCTAATGCGAGTTTCCTGGGGGTTTTGGCCCAGAGGGGTGCTTGAGCCTCAATCCCAGGTCATGGGAGCATCATTCTGTCTATGGCTGGTCGCACTTGGGTCTTTCTCTGAGGGGGACGTAAGTCAGAACTCACCTGTTCTGCCATCTTGCCAAGGTCCTGGGCTTCAAGTGATTGCTCCAAACCTCCTTCCACTAAATTCAAAACTATTACATTTATCCATAGGCTGTTTTTCCGGGGCAACATCTTGAATTTTACTAATTTTAATAAAGAAATACTTCCTTCAGAAACCTCATGGCCAGGAGGTAACTTGGGCCAGGTGTCCCTTTCCTCTCTCTTAGTAGGTGAGTGATGACTGTTTCCACACCTTCCCACTGGTGTATTTTACTCACATTCAGAAACATATTCTCAAGCATTTGTTTTCACCCTGGAAGTGAGCTGCTTGCTGCTGACTGTTTCGCACTGGGAATTTACATATGCCTGTTTGAAAAGCCTCTAGGGGAAGGTTCTAGGTGAATCTTCAACATTACAGAAACAGCTTGAACAGAATTTGTGACATTACCAAACCTGCTTCCGTGGTATTTTTATTCGATTTCCATGAGAATCTGCCATTGATCATTTAGATGCCCCTCTGCAAAGACTCAGAGAAACAAAGAGTAGTTCTATTTAATTAATAGATGTAATAACACTGATGACTGCAGGTTCGGTCAATAAAATATTCAGGAAGCAAACTGGTTTTCTGCAGTTGCAGTGCTTTCGGAAACTATTTACAAATATTGTGGGATGAATTCAAGCTAATCTTCTCCCTATTTTACCTGTGTCTCACTGTCTGAGTCAGTTACCATCTGTGCCATGATTTGTCAATTAGATCTCTAGAATCATATTTTTACATGTTTCCATAAGAATAAAAATGGCACTATTACATCAATGAAAATGGAAAGTTTCTAATTTCCTGGTTAGTCTTTTTCAGCAGAATTGCAGAAATAGTCAAAGCAACAATAAATGACATACATACACTTCTATCACAAATATAAATTAATTCATCCAATTCATGATTCACACTAGCCAAAACTTAATATCAGGCTTGGGAATTTCTGAAGTCAACCTAACCAGGCCTCTTACTAAAGCTTGTCTCCATTTACATTTATGATAATAACTAAGTAATCATATACATGTGGAAGTTCATTTCACTTTTTAATAATTCCACTTATTAGAATTACTCTGCTTTAATAATGAGTACAGTTTTTCCCTCTCAGGAACACTTCTGTATACTTGATAGGGATTATTCCCACAATTTTGCAAAACGTGTTTTGTTACTCAATTATGCAAATGAGATGCTGAAGTTTAGAACTATTGATTTTCTTGCTCAAGTTCACAGGCCTAGAAAACAACTGAACTAAAATTCCCATCCCACTCTACTTCACCCCATATTTTCTTCACTTTGTTGTTTCACTAACCATAGTTCCATGGGTAAGTTTCTATACCTTTAACTAACAGTGACATAAGAGAACTATAGAAGGCACTTGCTGGGAAGACAATACCGCATTTATTCATAGATTACACATGCAGGGCCGGTTTCAATACAATTTCTAGACTTGACTTGTGCAGTTCCCTGATGGAACTCTCCTGATCACCACTAATAAAAAGTTAACTTTGTATTTCCATCAGAGTGAACTGATGAGAACAAATTGGAATAGGAGGCTAATAGTTGTTACCTAATGCATATTTCCATACAATAAAAATGAAATACAAATCACATTACTAGCTGATGAAAAAGGCTATTTTGTACTAAAGATGTTATCAATTGGGGTTACCAGCAAAGAACTTTGGTTATTCTCATCGATGCAGAAAAGATTTTAAGGCCAACAAAAATGAAAGTAATGTAAGGTGTGATTTATTGAAAGTATACTCCAAGCGAGAAGGGGGCCAGTGGAGAGAGGCAATGGCCCCAAACTCCTGAGTTATATAATTTAAATGAGAGATTTTTCTGGGTGGAGACTTTTATTTGCATTCAAGGATGATTGACAGAAAAGGGTTATATAACTATATTTCTTCTGCACATGCCTTTACCTGTAATGCATACAGAAAAATGCACAGGGAGGCAGTCAAAACTGCAATGCAAATTTTATTATAATTAGACCAGGGCCTTAGTAAAGTGGCATTGAGGTCATGTCCTTTTCCTCCGAGTTTGCAACAAGAACCAGCTGATTCTGAACCTGCCCGCTGGCGGTCAGCTGGCTGCTGGACCACCCATAGAGAAGGGGTCTGAAGGCATTGTTGGTCCAAACCGTCAGGACCCCAGGGCAGGCCCTACCCCAGTTGCTCATGTCTAACTTACTACCTAACAAAAGGACTTAGCTATTGAGTCATTTTTTGAGGTACAAAGGATCAAATATAATATTATCTCTTTTATCAAACATTTCTCAACTTTCATTCTTTATTTGAATTACAGTGACCATTCTTAAATGTGTATAGAAGAATAAACTACTGAGCTATGTTGAATAATGGAAGCTGCCAAGTACATTTCAATAAATAATCTTGATAAGACTTGCAAATTTTAATTAGTTTAATCAGCACTCATGGAGAATGTAATGATCACAAAGGACTCTCTTTTGAACAGTGTCCCACGTTTATACATATTTTTGAAAAATGCCTTAAAGGCCATTTTTAATTAAATGTAGACTCTTCTTCTCTTTAAGAACAGCTTCTAAGGCAAAAAAAAAAGTGTATATAGTTTAAAATGAAGTAAATAGATTCTAATATTCAGTACTGTTACCAAAGAAGAGGTTTAGGCTATAATAAAGAACAAAAAAGCATATTGACTTTTGAGACTTTTATGGATATAATATCCTATTGAGGGGGAATAGGCATTATAAAAACTGCTTAAATTTTGAAATCTGCAACATGACCCTACAGTAAAAGTTGTAGCAACTCACGTGTGCTATAAAATGATTTTTTCTATACACATTAATTAGAGGCTTCCTAGTTATTTACCACGGTAACAAAAACAATTATTTAAACTTGTAAAACTCTATTGGTAATGTCTGGTAGGAATTTTCTCTAAAGAATGTTTAAAAAAATGTTAGTGATAATGGGGAAAATAAAGTGGAATCATATTGCTAAAAAAGCCACCCAAGACAGAGTCAAAAGGTCATTGAGGAAGGAGGACCTATGCACATCTCATACCTCAGTTCTCAGAACCGCTACTAACTGCTAACCTGTTGCTAAACTCAGCTCAAGACTGACTGAGCCAGAAACACCCTGGAACAATAACTGCTGCATTATCTTATGTGGACTTTACTTTCTATTTGTAATTTTCACCTCCTTCATTTGCACATTGGAACAACCAGTCCTTGCTCACCTCGCTAGAATCCTGCATTTATTTGGAGGACCAAAATGGAAACCATAACTGAAATTTTGCCTCTATAAAACCTTTCCTTTTTTGTTGTTCTCTTTGTAGCACAATTTAGGTTTCTGCCAGAATTTATGATTCCTGGGTTGCCATCTATACTATGTGATTCTATTTATATAACATTCTTTAGATGACAAAATTATAGAGATAGAGAATAGATTAGTGGTTGTCAGGGGTTGAGAAAATGGTTGGCAGAAAAGAAGTGGATATAGTCATAAAAGTTCAACAAAAGGGATCTCTGTGGTAATGGAAAAATTTTTTATCTTGATTGTGCCGATGTCAATATCATGGTTGTGATACTGTCCTATCACTTTTTTTCATGAAGTTACCATTGGGAGAAACTGAGTAAAGGTTACAGAGTACATACCTCAATCTATTTGTTTATAACCGCATGTGTCTCTACAGTTGCCACAATCGAAATATTTTTAAAAACTAGGGGCCCAGTGCATGAATTCGTGCACCTTGAAAGGAACTGTGGTCCACAGGCTATGGTAGACACAGGAGTGAATCTCAGCCCATCCTCCACGTCCCCACCCAGCCTCTCCCACCACGACCCCCCGGGGCCCCTGTCCCCTGTCTGCTGGCAGCCCTGCTCCTGCCACCACCACTCCCACGTGCTGACAGCACTGCCCCCCTCCCCCTGCACCTGCTGACAGCATGGAGTGATTGGGGCTGATTGTCCCTCAGGAGTAGGGGGAGGTGGAAAAGCCCTCAGGGGTGATTGGGACTGGCGCCAGGTGCCAGCAGTGGGTGCGAGTGGTAGCTCCAGCACTGGCTGCAGGTACAAGTAGGGCCAGTGCTGGCAGTGGGTGTGAGTGGTGGCTCTGATGCCAGCAGCGGGTGCGAGTGGGACCGGCGCCAGCAGCAGGTGGATGAATTGATCTTTTGAATTTCGTTTTGTTCTATAAATCTATTATCCTATGATAACTGACTTTATGACTCTTTTGCATCCTCAGTGCACTCATTGCTTTCTCAAGTTGATAAATCTTCCAGTTCCAAAGTCTCTTTAGCATTACATAGTTCCCAATGCAAATCATTGGACTACAGGACATTTTCCAAGGATCAATACTTCTAGCAATCCTACCAAGGAGACGCTGTGAGATATTTTATATGTTCACTGAGCACATATTATCTGTCTTGCTTACTCTTATGTGTCACTCCCACGTGCTGACAGCACTGCCCCCCTCCCCCTGCACCTGCTGACAGCATGGAGTGATTGGGGCTGATTGTCCCTCAGGAGTAGGGGGAGGTGGAAAAGCCCTCAGGGGTGATTGGGACTGGCGCCAGGTGCCAGCAGTGGGTGCGAGTGGTAGCTCCAGCACTGGCTGCAGGTACAAGTAGGGCCAGTGCTGGCAGTGGGTGTGAGTGGTGGCTCTGATGCCAGCAGCGGGTGCGAGTGGGACCGGCGCCAGCAGCAGGTGGATGAATTGATCTTTTGAATTTCGTTTAGTTCTATAAATCTATTATCCTATGATAACTGACTTTATGACTCTTTTGCATCCTCAGTGCACTCATTGCTTTCTCAAGTTGATAAATCTTCCAGTTCCAAAGTCTCTTTAGCATTACATAGTTCCCAATGCAAATCATTGGACTACAGGACATTTTCCAAGGATCAATACTTCTAGCAATCCTACCAAGGAGACACTGTGAGATATTTTATATGTTCACTGAGCACATATTATCTGTCTTGCTTACTCTTATGTGTCCGAAAATTTGGTTCATAATCTCAGAGGAAGAAGAGCACACCGGATTTTAGTATGACAAGAATTTTGCACAACTACCTCCTGAGTTTTTTATCTTTTTAGACTTTAAAAACAAATCTTGCTCTGCCTTCTGGAGTGTGCTATATTTGTAATTATCATCTAGCCAGTGTGCTGAAATACACAAAAAAATTTTGGACAACTGCCTAAAGTAGATAATGCAGTAGCATAGGTAATCAAAATATTGAAGCAAAGGAATATACCGCCTTTATATTGAAATTGATAATCCTCCACATAATTTTTTTAAGCCAAAAATTTGCATTAGTTACAGAGCAGAGCTTTCTGGAGCATTTTTCTACCTGAAACTATTATCTGGAATTAAGAACAAACTATGAACATAAAGAATGTCTTTATTTTTGTGATTATTTTGAAATGCATACTGACACACATATATTTAGTACTTTTCTACCTTATTGAACCATAGAGTTCTACCTTGATTCTTATGGGTATAGTCTAGTTATAATCCACACGGGACTCTAAAGATATGAAGACAACAAAGTCTGTATTTTCTGTGATATTTGACAAGAGCATACTTATTATTTTTATCAAATATGTATAGCTTACTGATTAATTATTAAGAAATTATTTGACTAAGGAATGTTCCAACTCTTCATTTCCCATAGCAACTTCAGTGAACATATTCTTCTCCATCATTCATACTGATTTTTAATGGAGATTCTGGCAAGGACACCATTTTTTTCATGAGTGACTATTATAAAAAAATAAAAAGCTAAAAATTTACAATTGTTCAAAGAATTTTACAGAACAAAATGTTTTCCATTCAAAAAATATTAAAAAGACTCATTGATGCCATTTGAGGCATCTTAGAATGAAGAAACAATAGCTTTCTTTAAAATTGAATGCCAAATTACAGAACTTTTAAATCAGCAAAAATAGATTCACAGTATTCCTAGTGTGTTAAAAAACCTGCCTGACACAATATAATGCAGCATGATATCATGCTGGCCAATCACCCAGGGGACCTATGCTACAGGGCTATTTCACCTGGAGCATATTTTCATGACAGAGATTCCAAAGGCAATGATTGAGAAATGAGTGCATTTAGTGACAATAAATGATTAAAAATAGTGTGTTCAATGATTGAGTTTTATTTTGCAGGCAACTTTTCACAGTTGTCATTTGGATGATTTTTTTTTTAACCTGTTGTGCATTTTTCTCTCTACCCTACCCTAACCATGGATAAATGGTTATACCCTAATTTATTCTCTCTCTCTCTCT
>NW_006285791.1:4080449-4081909 GCF_000327345.1 Myotis davidii
TTCATATTTTTGGCTGTGTATATGTTGTTGTTTTGCTTAATCTCTTCACCTTTTTCAACCATTCCCCAGCCCACCTCCGCTAAGACAGCTGTCAGTCTGTTCTCCATATCTATGAGTATTTGTTTCTTTTGTTACTTAGTTTATTTTGTTCATTAGATTTCACATATAGGTGAAATCTCTTGATCTATACAGTGAAAATTCTTAAACTGAATCATTAAACCATTAGGACCTTTGTAGGGTAATTGTGTGAAAGAGATCTAACCTTATTTGTTTCCAATTGTTTTATATTACTTATGAAATAGTCTCTTTTCATCTTTTGTTTTTCAATGTTGATAAGGCTTATTGGTTATGTGTGAAGGCTCAAAAGCAATAATTATCAACCATGACATTTCATTAGACTCAACTGAGAAGCTTTAAAAACACATCAATGCCTGAGCCCCACCTCCAGATAGTCTAGGTTTATTGGTCGGGGGCAGGGCCCAGGTATCAACATTTTAATCTCCTGTATTATTTGAAATGTGGCCAGGCAGATCCCTTATTTTTAGGGTAAAACTGCTAAGCTAAAAATTTACAATTGTTCAAAGAATTTTACAGAACAAAATGTTTTCCATTCAAAAAATATTAAAAAGACTCATTGATGCCATTTGAGGCATCTTAGAATGAAGATCACTTCACCTTTCTCACCAGGCCCCGCAACCCTCCTCCACTCTGACAACTTTGTAGGGTAATTGTGTGAAAGAGATCTAACCTTATTTGTTTCCAATTGTTTTATATCACTTATGAAATAGTCTCTTTTCATCTTTTGTTTTTCAATGTTGATAAGGCTTATTGGTTATGTGTGAAGGCTCAAAAGCAATAATTATCAACCATGACATTTCATTAGACTCAACTGAGAAGCTTTAAAAACACATCAATGCCTGAGCCCCACCTCCAGATAGTCTAGGTTTATTGGTCGGGGGCAGGGCCCAGGTATCAACATTTTAATCTCCTGTATTATTTGAAATGTGGCCAGGCAGAGCCCTGCTTTTTAGGGTTAAACTGCTGGAGTTTGAAGCTAACTGTAACATTAGGATCATTCTTAATGTCTCTGTACCTCAGTTTCCTCACCCAGAAAATAGGCATCTTAATGGTTTCTAAAACACAGAGATACTTTAACAATTAAAATGTAGAAGTTATTAGACCTAATAAGGAAAGTGGTTGTAAATAAAAGGATATAGATGTCCCAGAGGAAGGGACACAATTGAAGATTATACCTTAGAAGAACTCTTAGAAATACTTTGTGACATTAAAAATGCAAACAAAAATAAAATGTTGGAATTTGATCCAAACTTAGAATTGAGACAATTTGTCTAGCTTCGTGTTGCAGGTTACACAATGAAGAGGTGGGCATTGTTCAAACTGCTCATAATTTTTTTTACAGAGTCATAAAAACACTTTAATTCTCAGTGTTTCTCATGTCT
>NW_006285791.1:4101025-4102059 GCF_000327345.1 Myotis davidii
TCTCTCTCTCTCTCTCTCTCTCTCTCTCTCTCTCTCTCTCTCTCTCCTCTCTCCTCTCTCCTCTCTCCTCTCTCTCCTCTTTCTCCCTTATCACTTCACCTTTCTCACCAGGCCCTGCAACCATCCTCCACTCTGACAACTGTCAGTCTGTTCTCTGTGAATTTGTTTCTATTTTGTTACTTAGTTTATTTTGTTCATTAGATTTCACATATAGGTGAAATCTCTTGATCTATACAGTGAAAATTCTTAAACTGAATCATTAAACCATTAGGACCTTTGTAGGGTAATTGTGTGAAAGAGATCGAACCTTATATCTAACCTTATTTGTTTCCAATTGTTTTATATTACTTATGAAATAGTCTCTTTTCATCTTTTGTTTTTCAATGCTGATAAGGCTTATTGGTTATGTGTGAAGGCTAAAAAGCAATAATTATCAACCATGACATTTCATTAGATTCAACTGAGAAGCTTTAAAAACACATCAATGCCTGAGCCCCACCTCCAGATATTCTAGGTTTATTGGTCTGGGGCAGGGCCCAGGTATCAACATTTTAATCTCCTGTATTATTTGAAATGTGGCCAGGCAGATCCCTTATTTTTAGGGTAAAACTGCTGGAGTTTGAAGCTAACTGTAACATTAGGATCATTCTTAATGTCTCTGTACCTCAGTTTCCTCACCCAGAAAATAGGCATCTTAATGGTTTCTAAAACACGGAGATACTTTAACAATTAAAATGTAGAAGTTATTAGACCTAATAAGGAAAGTGGTTGTAAATAAAAGGATATAGATGTCCCAGAGGAAGGGACACAATTGAAGATTATACCTTAGAAGAACTCTTAGAAATACTTTGTGACATTAAAAATGCAAACAAAAATAAAATGTTGGAATTTGATCCAAACTTAGAATTGAGACAATTTGTCTAGCTTCGTGTTGCAGGTTACACAATGAAGAGGTGGGCATTGTTCAAACTGCTCATAATTTTTTTTACAGAGTCATAAAAACACTTTAATTCTCAGTGTTTCTCATGTCTTTC
>NW_006285791.1:4102113-4140267 GCF_000327345.1 Myotis davidii
TACTATTTTTGTTCATTTTTCTAGTCATTGACCACTAACAATGAGGCTATTTGATGTAGTCACAAATATTTCCATAAGTCATGAAACAATTGTAACTTTTCCCACTTAACTATTAAGATCATTTTTTAAAATTTTGATAGTATGTGATTGAATAAATAAAAATAAAATATATTCATTCAATTCTTTTCTGAAATTATTTTTCTAAAGTGAATGGAAAGAAAGGGGAGAATTAAAGATCAGCATATCCTTCACCATTTTGTCATCTAGTACCGATAATGGTGACTTCTAATTGTGAATTAATTTAGAATGTCATGTAATATTAGAAATCTATGTAAGCATTTTTATTTATCTACATCTAAAATTACCATTTGGATTTGTGTGTGTGTGTGTGTGTGTGTGTGTGTGTGTTTAAAAATTATATAAGCTGACCTACATTCTGGTTTTCTTACCATCACAGGACTTACTTATTTTTTGAGAGAAATTTTTTATCCAGCTACAATTTTTATTGCTTTATTTAAGCAATAAATATCCTATTATGCCAGACATTTCTTTAAGAGCTTTGTTTGTATTAACTAATTGCATCCACATAATAGTTCTCAAAGGTAGCATAATTGATTCCCCTTAAACACAAAGAAATTCAGCCATAGAATGGTTAAATAATTTGCTCAAGTTCACACACCTAAAAGTGTTGGAGGCAGAATTTGAAACAATATAGTTTGATGCCAGAGTCAATATCTTATTATTCTAGCTGCCTACCAGAATTATTAAAAATACTAAATATTTAATGCTAAACTCAATTAAGACAACCTATCCTATTAATCTATAATTATGTTCATTAGAGGTTTCTGATAATGATTAAATAAATATTTTTATCATTTATCCTATTATAAAAATCCTAAATCACATAAATTATTTTTATATAGTTACCTTTTCATATTAAAAATTATAGTATCCCATTTTCTTTAAATACCATGTTTTAAGGTAAGTGATTTCTTGCTGTTTTAGCTAATAGGTAAATGTGGTAGCTGATACATGGTCAGAGTGAAAGAAATTCTGCTTCTCAGTCTCATTTTCATTTTGCGAGGAACAGACATCTGTTGATATCTGTCATCAGTCATTTTGTGAATTTTTCTTGTTTTAGTATTTCCCACAGTCACCACTAATCATATGATGTCCATTATAACTTGGTTTTGATGCCCTGTGTGATGATCTTTAGTTTCATTTGTTCGCCTTTATTAGGGTCAAAAGACGGTTGATGTTCAGTTGATGTGTCACCACACACTGGCTTGCTAGTTCTTATCTGTGACAGTGTCATATTGTAAACTTTCAACAAGGCCCAAAATATGACCTCTGCATGGTAAAAGGAAACAGACTAGGGCATATTATGAGAATAAGTTAAAAGCAACAGAGAGAGAATGATTTAATTGAACTGTAAAGAATATTATGCTTAATGTACATAGGCCCAAGGTGTAAATCCTGTAGTCGCTATAACTAATAACTACAACTCAAGTTTATTAAATATTTACCTCCACGATGCTCATATATCTATTCAAATTGTGAATTAAAAATAGCTGAGCCGAAGCCAGTTTGGCTCAGTGGATAGAGCGTCAGCCTGCGGACTGAAGGGTCCCGGGTTTGATTCCGGGCAACGGCATGTATCTGGGTTGCGGGCACATCCCCAGTGGGAGATGTGCAGGAGGTGGCTGATCGATGTTTCTCTCCCATCGATGTTTCTAACTATCTCTCTCCCTTCCTCTCTGTAAAAAATCAATTAAAAAAATAGCTGAGAAATTACACAAATCCCCAAAGTGAGATTTTTTCCCCCCACTTCATCATAGCTATCATGGGAAAAATATTTAATTTATTTTAAAGGTTTTGCCTCTATAGAATGTTTATGCATTCCATATATTCAAGAATGTCAAATTTTGCCTACAATTTTCTTTGGTATTATCATTAGTTATTATAATGTTTTTGAATACATATCAATCAAATGGTATCAAACTCTAAAGTTGTATGTCAAGTTTTCATGTAATGCATTAGAGTTTACAAAATGATTTGAAGCAAAAAAAATTAGCAACTCTGTAAATAATCTCTAAAATGTCACAAAATGTGCGTAACTCAAGTATTGTGAGATTTAGATTGTAGCCTATTTTTAGGTTTCAATGAAAAGAAAAAGAAGCTTTAAAATTTAAATTGGGGACTTCTCTCAAGCTAGGTCAAATAATAGGAATTGGATATATCCTTCCATCTAAAACAACTAAAAATAACACAAAATATATCAAACAGTTGTTCTCATTCCTTAGATTTCAGACAGGGCAGAAGAGTGATCCCTGAGAGAGGAGAAACAAATGAATTGAGCACTATGATTGCCCAAGGTTACTGCCTGGATAGTTATGAGGCTGGTAGGCAGGAAGTGAGAACCCAGGCCAAGTTTGTCACTCCCCTGAGTTGAGAAGGGGACCTTAGGATCTAGAGAGGTCAGGAGGACATAACCCACAGAGGACAGCACGAAAGGGAAGAGAGAAGCATGGGGAGAAAGTTCTTGAAAAGAGCAGAGGGTCCCTCTCCAGTTTTCAGCTGACTACTGTTCAACAAAGGAGCCTAAGAAAACCCTGGCGGCCAGAAAAGAATTGAAAGTAACAGAGCGAATTCCAAGGGTCAACAGAGCCAGGAAAAGTTCACGCCCCCAGCCGCAGAAGCGGAAAATCTTAATAATCCACAAGGTTTCACGTAGAGAGTTCTTAACGACAGTGCCTCTGTTGGGAGTCAGAATAGCCCTGGACTAAAAGTTCCGATAAGCAAAGCCTAAAAGCTGTACTCAAAGCACCAAACTGTTTCCAAGCAGGTGAGCTTTGCCCCAGAACAAACTCAAGAATATTTATAGGATACAAAATTATGTGCCACCTCAAAGAGGCAAAATTTTCAGTGTTTGGCATCCAATCAAAAGTTATATATGGGAGGCAGAAATATGAAACAAATTAAGCAGAAAGATCAGTGAATTCAAAATAGCTGAGAAATTACACAGATGAAAAATACTATAAAGGAAAGCAAAATAGTTTTAACTTCTAAAAAGGTAGGATATTGCCGGGAGCCGGTCCATCCTTGCTGTTTCAAGGGACCTGGCATATATGGCATACTGTTCTTAATATGTTTGGTCACCATCTTGGCACTATGTGTTTTAACCAAGGTCACCTCTCTGAGAAAGGTTGTTTCCCCAGGTAGAGATTTTCCCCTGAAGTTAGGGAGGGAATAAAACCGCTTCACTAAGTGCCAGGCCGGTAATTAATCTCTTTAACTACAAACAATCATGCTTAAGCTACATAATCTTTACTCCCTGGAATGGAGATAAGAAACACCCTAACCTTTGGACTAGAGATTGATAGGATTGAATCAACTGGTATAAATACAGATGTAACAAGACAACAGAAAGACAGAACCTAGACACAGAACCTAGACACAGAACCTAGAGACAGAACATGGCAAAAGATCCTGGTCCATGTCATTCCTTCTTCGCCGACTCCGTCCACACCTTTGGGGAGCCCTGGACCTGCTGGGGTTGGACCCAGCAGGAAATGGAGCACTTCAATAGAAATGTAAAATATATTTTAAAATACCAAAACAGCCTGGCTGGTATTTTAAAGTACCAGCAGTTGAGCATTGACCCAGGAACCAAGAGGTTGCAGGTTCAATTCCCAGCCAGGGCTCATGCCCAGGTAGCTGGCTTGATCCCCTGTGTGGGGCACACAGGAGTCAGCAGATCAGTGATCCTCATCATTGATGTTCCTATCGTTCTCTCCCTCTCCCTTCCTCTCTGAAATCAACAAAAATATATATTTTTAAAAATAACAAAACAAAATCAATCTTCTAGAGGTGAAAAATACAACGTCTAAGACAAAAACACACACAAACTATCTATACATGCAGCAACAAGGATGATCTCAAAATAATTAACATGAATTTTTAAAAAGCCAGACAAAAAAAAGAGTGTCTATAAAAAAAAATTAAAATTCTAGAAAATTAAAACTAATTTATAGTTACAGAAAATAGGTAAAAAAATGTTTGATATGAAGCGCTGATATGGGGAGAGACCACAAAGGTATGAGAAAATTTGGAGAGGTGTTGATTGTGTTCATTATCATCATTTTGTCAATGATTTCATGTATTTGTGTCAAAACTTATCAAATCATACTTTAAATATGTACAGTTTATTGCATATCAGTTATACCTTTTTTGAGGTTGAGGAACATGATTAGGTACAGTGGAGTGGGACCTTGACTTACGAGTTTAATTCGTTCCGAGACCGAGCTCATTAAGGACCTCGTTAACTCAAATTACTCTATCAACTCAATACAAAAAATCGGCCGAGAGACAGCTGGTATCTCAGAAAACTTGTTACTCGGGACACTCGTAAGTCAAGGCCCCACTGTGTTACTTTATTATTGATTAGGTATTACATATGTGTCCTTATTCCCCCATTGCCACCCCAACCCCCAATCATGCCTTCAACCAAAGGACTTGTATGCATGCATATAAGCATAACCAATGGACACAGACAACAGGGGGTGAGCTTAAAGTCATGAGTTATACCTTTACTAACCTATAAAAAGTAAATTGGAATAGGTTTCATTGTAAAATCAGAGTTTACTTATATAAAGAATTAATTTATACCTTTCTAATCAAGTTATTCTGGTGTACTTATAGTTGTCCAAAATATGGTAGTTTTGAGGGGAAAAATTCAAAACAATGAAAATAAAACCTTAAAAAAAATCTAGATAAGTAAAATAGTACCTAGGATTCTCTGAACAATTAATGTTTCAATAGAACTTCTTTAGCTTATCTCTTTTCTTTGGAGTTGATATGTATTTTTCAAATAAGGTAGAAATAGAAATATAAATTAAAGAATTTTCACTCTGTCTTTCAATACCTATGTAATACCAGAGAGATTTTTTAATCCCTTTTTTATTAGTTGGCAACATCATCCAAAAATGTAACTGTCATATTGTCTTGAGAGAAAACTTTTATTACTTTATTTGCTAGGAACATGACTTCCACACATTATGCCTATAACCTTTTTCTGCCCAAATATATTAAAATTATTACACATAATTAAAAGCACCTGTAACAAACAAAATATGAAATTATCTTGTTCCAGAAATGCTGCTGTGAGTTATGTTTAACAGTGAAGAAAATAGATACTTTCCAGTTAACTGTTTTCCATTTATGTGACAACTCTAATGGGATAAAATATAAGAAGGGGAAATAGCACCTCTGCTTTGCTGGTGGCAGAAAGGGCCTTACTCATAGTAGGTGCTCTGAATCCTTCCCTGCTCATGGCATGGGCTGGAGGGTGGCCACTGGTCCACAACTCAAGCATAAGAAAAAAGCATCTCAACATCAGTTTTTCTTTCTACAGAGGAAGATTATGAAGACATGACATTGAGATTGAAATATTTCTCACATCTATCACGGAGGAGCTACAGGGAGCCCAGATAATGATGTGGCCCGAAAGACAAAGAAAGCTTCCTAGCTAGGCATGCTCCATCTGGAATGCTCCTTCAGAGGGCCTGCTTCCTCCCGAGGAGCTCAGGCGCTGTCTGTTCATTAGCTGTAGGGTGACGTGTGCCTCTTTATTCCACATGCCCCCTGGATTTCAATAAAATGCAAATATTGTATTATCCTTTTTTTCTGAATTAATGTGGGAAAAAACTATTTTAAAATTCCTGTTATCTGGAGGGGAAACATTGGAATGAAACAAAATTTCTTTCTCTTTACAGGTGATGATTTTAATTTTTTTTTAAACACAGAGCCAAATCCATTTGCTTAATATAATACTCCCCGGCTGTAGATGTGTTTTACAGCAAAAGCCTTAAAATGGATTGCAGTGGAAATAAGAGGCTCTAGTTAGTGAAATAAAATTAATTTCATAAATATTGATATATACAATGAGTCTTGCCTTTAATTCTTACAAACCAGTTTGGGATTTTTTTTTTTTTTAGAAAGAATAACAGGATATTTAAACTTGTAGTTTGTTCTGGCTACATAACTACCATTTGTGGCAGGCTCAAAATCATCTTTAAGAGCTAAACACTGCCTTCCTGTTGACCACTTCTTAGTATCCTATATAATAAAAGCATAGTATGCAAATTGTCCCCTAGACTGGAGTTCTTCCGGGAGTTTGACCAGGTGGTGGGCTGGCTGAAGGAAGGGAGGGAGGCTCCTGGCACTGGCAGGCGGCCTGGGAAAGGGAGGCAGGCCCCAGCCAGCAGCCACCAGCCAGCAGCTGTTGGGGACTCTACCAGTGTACGAATTTCATGCACTGGGCCTCTAGTTATTCATATAAAAAGCTAGGGGTTCTAATCAGTTGCATTCCATTGAACTGGATTTCTTTTTCTTCATCTTAGATCAAAGTGTTTAATAACAATTGAGAAATCTTATCACCTTCCTCATTCTTATTTTCTTCTATTATGCCTGTAAGAATATTTTAGCACCTGACTCAAATATTACGTTTAATAATATTAACAGAATATACATTTCAAGCAAATGTAAACCCAAGAGAAGTAGAGAAATATTTTTGTTCATATAATAAGGCCATATGTATTACAGTATGTGGTTTTTTAAACATCACATATGCAACACATTTCTGTATAACTTATTTCCTTTTGTATATTAATTATGCCAATAATTTGGTATACTTGAACTATGACTGTGAAATCAAATAAGTTTATATTTAAGTGAATGCATCTGTCATTCGATAATTTTTTAAATAATACTTTAAAATAAATGTCTATGTGTAAGGCATTTAGTGATATATATGTACTAGTGGCCTGGTGCATGAAATTCTTGCACATTAAAAGGGAAGAGACCCAGACCCAGCCAGCCCCGCCCCCATTGGACAAGACCCAGACCTGGCTGACTATGAAATTCTTGCATATTAAAAGGGAAGAGACCCAGACCCAGCCAGCCTCGCCCCCATTGGACAAGACCCAGACCTGGCTGACCCCACCCCCATGAAGCCCCGCCAAAGGGGGACACAGCATCAAGTCCCCAGCTGGTGCCAGGCAGGGACACAGTGTCAAGTCCCCACCCACCTGTGTATGCCTCACTGCACACTCAGCCCTGCCCACCCATGCCTTCTGCCCACGCAACCTCCTGCTGATCTGTCGTTACGGTGTAAGGTCATCACAACCATTAGCATATTAGCTCTTTATTATATAGGATGTACCTAAAACTGCACAAGCCAGACTATACAATAAAGCTATTAAGATGAAAACATTCATTTAAGTTATTTTTTTATTTTATTTTATTTTATTGTTAATCTTCACCAAAGGATATCTTCCCATTGATTTTTGTTTTTGTTCTTTTAGAGAGAGTGGAAGGGAGGGGGAGAGATAGAGAGAAACATTGATATGAGAGAGACACATTGATTGGTTACCTCCCTCATGTGCCCCTAAATCATTGATCCTAACTTGAAAACTCTTAAAACTGAGAAAGAATAGGAGGCTGTGTCACTATTGGAGAGTAAAAAAGATAACAACGTGAAGTGACAACAAATCAATTTGGGACTTATAAGTAAATGAATGAAAGAGACTGACTGGCTTAGCTCCTATTAGTTCCTACCTGAATATTATTCCCTTTAGCAATGAATGAATGAAAGAAATAAAGATGCAGAACAAAAGACAATAGCGTTGTTTTTAGCACTTAATATATGCCACGCACTTGCCTATGAGGTTTTAAAATTAGATCTTATTTTCTCAAATGATCCTGGCAGATATAATTGAGCATATTTTCTAATGCCTAAATATGAACCTTAGCTAAGCTGAGTGTTGTCAGACTTTGTTGACTTAGCTAGTTAACTGGCAAAACATCACTGGTGCACCAAGAGGAAATATACTCTGCAATTGGAGGACAATCAGGTTATAGTCAGGGCCTGTGATATCTGTTTTATTAACAGCATTCAAAATACGGTTGCGAAGTCCATTGAAATGGTATGGAAGACCTACGAAAACTTATTTCTGTTGAAAGTCTTTGAGACCCTAACAGGGCAAGTTTTTGCTGTAGAGTAATAGTTCGTCCATTAGCCACGCAGTTACATTGGCTTTTCCATTAGTGAGGGTTTTTGTTTGCTTGTTTTCCCCATTCTGATTTATGTAAAATTATTTGTTGCAAAGGTTGGGAAAGAAAATCAGATGATTAAAACAGCTCGCATTCTATTGGAAATGCTGATTGGCAGGAGAGGTTTAACAAGACGGGTGACAAAGTGCTTGGGGACCAATAAACCCTGCATGGTTGCTTCTTCAGGCAGGCGGTTGCACAGTTCTTACACTATAAATTAAGGGAACAGTCGGAACTCACCTTTACACGTCAGCTTTCCTGTCAGAGCACTGACAAGGTGATCTGTGGCACTGGCTTTTAGCAACTATTCAAAGGCATATTTTTAGTATCAGATGCTTGCTACAGTGTTGTAGCCTCTACTCAGTTTCTTCTCCGATGTCTGCCTTTGTAAGTTGAGCATTCCTTTGGACAGAGAGCTGGTGTTTTAGTGTAATGTATGAATTGAGATTCGGGGCCAAAACAATTGGAGGACTAATAAAATAACAGTGTAGAAGATGTGATTTGAGCCATAATCATTCGGATGAAAGTGCCATTCCTTTCTAAGTATTTTATCTTTGTTTTCATTTTTTTAGGGAATTGAAACTTGCTATTACTTCACACATTCATGTATATTTTGTATCTATAACATACCATGAATTTTTCTAGTTGATAAACAAGTCTACCTATAAGTATATTGGATATTTTTGGTAAATCAAACTCACTTGCATTTGAGCATTTCGTGTGTCTTTAAAACTTAAAAAAAATTAAACATACTTAAAATTGGCTCTGCCCTTGAGAAGCTGTATAACTTAGGAACTCCATTTTCTTACCTGTAAAGTGATGATAACGCCTAACTCTCAAGGATTTGTTAACTAGATTGATACATGTGAACCCCATATATATTGGCATATATTGAATCCCACTACCTAAGGATGTATTGTGTAAACACAACCAACTAAATTAAGCAGTATTTAGCACACTGGCACATAGAAAATACTCTATACTTGGTAACAGTGATAATTTTTATGATTATGTTATAAGGTATTTAATTATCTACTCAAATAAATATAGGATAGATCTCTAAATCGTAAAACTTGTTTATATATTTGTTAGTTTAACATTTTACTGAAATTTGGTTAAATGAGTGATCCAACCTTAAGTGAGTTGTACAATGGGTAGAAGTAATTTAGACAGTGAATAGTGAAACATAGGGTATCCCCCAAAAATGTATACAAACTTAACAGCTGATGGCTCAGTTGATGTTTCTTTTTTTCAGATCTAACCCATTGGAATTAATAATTATTCAGAGTGTGTATACAATTTTGGGGGACACCCTGTGTTTAATGAGTGAACTTTAGCACTAACTGAAAATTGCAACTGAGTACCTAGAGGGAAGGGTTGGAGAGCAGTCAGCTCTGGGAGCCAAGTTGGAGAGTCAGCCAGGTGAGAAAGGAAAATTACTTCCTTCTGATTAGAAATAGAGAGCCATGGGAATTTGTTCTGCTGACGAGTAGACACAGAACATAATGGAGATCCTTTTTCGTTCTGCACTACCTGGAGAGAGAAACAGAAAAAGTCTTATAACAAACAGTAAGAGGAAATAGAGCAAGGACTTTCTAGAGTATTAGGAAAACCAGGAAAGCAAGAAGGATAACCATCTCCCAAATAGACTTGAGAGACTGAATGGAGGAAACCGCCAGCACAAAAGTCACTCATAAATTCTTTTACGCCTAGTTGCATTGGAATCCCCAAGAGGCTGTTACATAAATGATCTGAAAGGTTGTTTTGGTCTGAAGTTATCTCCTGGATGCAGCTTGGTGTTGTGAGAAAATAAATGGCTTTGCACCCAGGCTGACCTGGGTTTTGATAACCTTGTGCAAATTATTTAACCTTCCTGAGGCCTGCCTTCTTTTTCAGCCTAAGGTAGATAGCAATAACATCTCCAAAGTAGTATGGTAAAAACAAATAAAAACAAAATTTATGTAAATAGTTTGTTGCAGAAAATGCTAATTATAATCCAATATCTAAGACTATTCTTCCTTTTTCTTTTTTACTGATTCATCTTTCCCCTTACTTTTCACAAGATTCTCTCTTTCTGCTTTTTTAAAAATCATTACTTGTTATTCTTTGCCAGTATCTACCTGTCCTATGTCTTCAATAATGAACTATGTAATGATGTCTAGTTGCATAGATTGTTCATAATCTCCAGATCTGCATTTACACTGCTAACTGAATTGGGAATGCCATGTGTATGTTCTGCAGACAGATTAGATTCAGCGTGTCCCAAAGTAACAGCATCAGATCACCTCTTAATCTCTTCCTTTTCTCCAGTAATTACTAGCTCAATTATTGGTTTTACAACAATATTTATTTTGAAAGCCATAAACCAGAGGTTGGCTCCTTTATTTGTGACTTCCAGCTTGGTTAAAAAAAAAAATGTTCTTTCTAATATTTGGAAGCTAAACCCATTGTCAAGGCTGCTGTTCTCATCTGAGGCTCTGGATCTTCTTAGCACAGTGGTTTGGGATAGACTTTATTTCCCTCTCACGCTCTCTAAGTGTTCTCCGTCATCTTTAAGCACATTAAATCTTTCACTTCAAATCTCTCCAACTTTCTCTTCTGGTTTTAAGAGCTTAAGTTATTATTTTTGGTTCACCGGGATATCCAGAATACTCTCCTCATCTTAAACTGAACTGATTAATAACCACACTTATACTTGCGAAGTCCCTTTGTCAGGTAGGAATATATTCACAGATACAACACCAGGAGACAGAGTTCATGAGGCGAAGATTCTTTCAACCACAACCTACATAAGGCCTATGTTAGTCAAACACAGCAGAATAGAAAATGTATCTCACTATGATTGCAAGTGTGTAAAAAATAGTGGGAAGAATCAGGAAAAAAATATTCCAAATATTAAGCTTTATATGAATTATTTTTTAATTTTAAAATGTCCTTGTCATATAATTTATATAATAAAATACATAAAAATATAAATATCAACATTGAATCTATAGTTAAAAATGCAACTAAAATGTAGTGGTACTAGCCCTGGCCAGTTCATTCAATGGTTAGAGCATTGGCCCTCCCCTTTCCCCTAGAGGATCTTGAGTTCAATTCCCAGGCAAGGGCACATTCCTGGGTTGCAGGTTTGATCCCAGCCTCAGTTGGAGTACAGCAACCAATCTATGTATCTCTCTCACATTGATGGCTCTCTCTCTCTCCTCTGTTTCTCTCCCCCTCTTTCCTTCTTTTCCACTCTCTCTGAAAAGGAATGGAAAAAAATACCCCCTGGTGAGGATTAACAAAAAAAAATAAAGTAAAATAAAATTTAGTGGTAGCAAATTTAAATTTCTAACTTTATTACCAAAGGTTGAAATTTTTCCTTGATGTAGAAAAGCTTACTAGGTTATTTTTATTGGGTAATGATAAATAATCTATTGTCAGAATCATCCAATAAATCAAATGTCTAATTGTTTTAGCTAAGGCAGACTTTTTTTTTTAATTACAGTGCTAATGGAAGAAATGCAGTCATATGACTCTGCATATGTTACCTGGAAGGAGAATGGGAGATACTGCAAAATGGCCAAAGATGTCTGTGAGTAGGAACAGTTGACTTCCATTCCAAGCTTACATTCTAAAGCAAATTTTACAACTGATATTTGGTTAAAGCTAGGTATAACAACTATTGTGTAGAAATATTTGATTTTCCAGACTTCAACTCTAAATTCTTTAAACTTTTAGTTTTGTTAGCTATTATTAACTAATGGAGGGTAGCATGTGCATCCAGAGATTAATCTGAGAATCTTAAAATGAAATGTATCTTTCTAGATGGCGTGAAATAGCATAGCAAAGTAGGGCAAAATTCTCAAATCGTTTTCAACATGGTATAGATGATCACACTCAGTCAAAAGTAGCCATTTCTACCTTTTAAATAAACTCTGAAAATACACATGAATAAGCAAACAGCCCTTGGGATCTGTGTGACAGTATGTGTGTGAACAGATTTTTAAATCACTTATTTTATTATAAATTATTTTTTCTTCTTTCTTCCCACCTTTCAATAATCAAATATGCTCCATGGTTTTGTGTAAAAATGGTGTCTAGTTCTTTCAAGTGGCTAAGGAAGAACAGACTACATTGAATCACGGGAGATGGGATTTATTCTACCTGTTTAGAGCTGTGAGGCAATGGGAGGAGCCGATACATAGGGGGTGATACTTCGTAATGTAACTGGAGATAATCAAGAACATTTTTACACATTATTTACACATTGTTTCTATCAGTTCAAGGGCACTCAAAAGACCCCACCCATTTTATAGCATGCTATTCTCTGACCTTCTAGTAAGGTTAAAACAAAATATAGAAGAAATTCTGTGAAATTCACATTTTCATTTTTTAAAATTGAGTTTTATTAATTTCATAGAGGAAGGGAGAGGGAGAGAGAGAGAGATAGAAACATCAATGATGAGAGAGAATCATTGATCAGCTGCCTCCTGCAGGCCCCACACTGGGGATTGAGCCTGCAGCCTGGGCATGTGTCTGACCAGGAATTGAACCATGATCTCCTGGTACATAGGTCAGTGCTTAACCACTGAGGCATGTCAGCCAGGCACATTTTCATATCTAATGTATCATGATTTTAAAATACTGTTTTTATTTTTAATTGTAAAAATATCATTATAGGTGAGCCACTTTCTGTTCTACATACAATAATTGCTTGCTTCTATTTATAAAATGCTATTTTATCCTTATATTACCTTTATGTAAAAATAGATAAAATAGAAAAATTAAAGTTATTAAAAAGAAACAAAAGAAGAGATAAACCAAAGAACTTATATGTGTAGTCCATGGACATAGGGCAGTAGGATGGTGAAGACCTGGAGGGATGGGTAGGGGCTGAGAAGTGGGGGAAATGGGAGACCTCTGTAATACTATCAACAATAAAAATTTTAAAAGTCAGCAAGTAATGTATTATAATTATCAATCAATAATTTTTTTATATAAATATATAAAAAAATTTATATATTTAAAATTTTTTAAAAGAAAAACACAAAATTTATATCACTCAGGCACTATCTTTGCTACTGTAAAATTTATCTTTACTCAGTTTCTATCAACTAAATCTTTTCGTATTTAAAAATTCCATTTAGAAGGTTGGCAATGTGAAAAGCCAACATGCATGCTAAGAAGGTGCTGTTGAGAACTCGTTTGAAAAACTGTGAGGAAGAAAAATAAAGAAAGCACATGTTGAGTGAAATAAAACATCTACTGCTTTCTTAAGCGGCAGTGTGATTAGACATTGGAATGATCAGCTACAGTTAACAAAAAATTAAAATCAGGTAATGAGATAAAACAGAAATTAGTGATGCAGCCCAGCCGGTGTTGCTCAGTGGTTGAGCCTTGACCTCTGAACAGGAAGGTCACGGTTCGATTCCTGGTCAGGGCACATGACCGGGTTGCAGGCTTGATCCCCAGTGTGGGATGTGCAGGAGGCAGCCGATCAATGATTCTCTCTCATCATTGATGTTTCTAACTTTCTCTCCCTCTCCCTGCCTCTCTGAAATCAATAAAAAATATATTTTTCAACAAAATAATGCAGCCATGTATATTGGTTAAGGAAACATTATTACTAAGTAACAGTTATAATTGCCTTTGTCTATTCTTATTATGGACATAACTCTTCTTCAGTTCTTCATCTATCTCTTCCTTGATAAATATGTAATTTATTATTCATTTTTATCAACTTTTTACTTTTTCTTTTCACATGTATGAAATATATTTATTATTAATATATATTGAAATCTTTCATATACTAGGTTTGGGGCACATGAAGATCTAAAATCTAGTGGCCAAGTTGGAACATGTAGTCAAACAAATACATAAATAATTACACAAATATGTATAGAGAGTGAGAGAAATATAGGAGTCCCCCCTTATCTACCATTTCTCTTTCCATAGTTACTGTTGGTCATCTGAGGTCTGAAATATGAAATAAAAAATTCCAGAAATAAAAAATTCATAAGTTTTAAACCATGCACCATTCTGAATAGTGTGATGAAATCTCTCACTAGGATGTGAATACACAGATTGTTACTAACATTTTCCCTTACAAATAAATATAAGCTGCTATATCTTGAAGCAGACCATCAATTAAGGTCGTTTAAGTGGTAAAGTAAAATAACTACATAAACTCAGTGTGTTACTTGTCCAGTTTCCTTGCCAAAAAAATGTATTTTGAACATATTTCTACAATGATCAAAGTCATAAATTCCACTACCTCCCCAAATTAGATTGTTAAATTAAGAGGGACTGAGTATATTTTAACATCCTTGATTCAAAGAAAACTAGTAATATTCACAAGCCTTAAAATATCTAAGGTTTCAGTTTACACTTTAAAAACCAAAGTAAGGAATCCCAAAGTATATTCTTAAATTCTAGAGGAATTAAAGACAAGGTCTCTTTGGGCTTTTTACAACACTCTGGAAATTGCATGATTATTAGAGCACAGCTAAGAAGCAGGCAGGCGGAGGACCTAAGAGTGGTAAAGTCTCCTTAGAATCATAGGAGTCGGGCCAGGAAGTTACAAACAATAGTAAACTGAGAATTTAATAGTAGAAATGAGCAAGGAGACAGCAAGTATGTAAAAATAGAGTGATAAGTTCTGGCAAAATGCATGTTAGGATCTTGCAGCTGTATTTCTGGACTATAGCAGGACAATTAATGAGGGAGGCAAGAAAGTCAGCAAGTAATGTATTATAATTATCAATCAATAAGTGCAATAAATACATTGATCAAAGTCTAAATATATCCTGAGTTAAGTAAAGGGCATAATGGAGCTATAATTACTAGTATCAGTGGAACCCCAGAACAATTTCTTCAAGGTCAATCATAATATTGAAATGTGGAAATGTTGGGCAAATAGCCCAATTAGAGACATTTATAAATTTGAGATAAAGAAAGCTGCAAGACAGCTGAGTCAGTTAAAGATAGCAAGATTTTCATGCTCAGCCAATGTTTAAACTGATACTAAAATATAACTAAAGGAGAAATCCATATGAAATATTCTTGTTTATTAAGATAAAATTATATATCACATATGTGTATCTATATAATAAAAGCCTAAGTTACCATTATGGCGGAATGACCATAATGACCAGTCGCTATAATGCATACTGACCACCAGATGGCAGACACTCCATGCAGGAGCTGCCCCCTGGTGGTCAGTGTGCTCCCACAGGGGGAGCACCACTCAGCCAGAAGTTGGACTCATGGCTGGCAAGCGCAGCGGCTGTGGCAGGAGCCTCTCCCATTTCTGCAGCAGGGCTAAGGAAGGAGCAGCAAGCCAAGCAGTAAGGAGCAGCGAGCAGGCGGGCAGTAAGGAGTGAGGGATGTCCGACTGCCAGCTTAGGCCCGATCTCCATGGGGAGAGGGCCTAAGCCAGCTGGTGGACATCCCTGAGGAGTCCTGGACTGTGAGAGGGTGCAGGCTAGGCTGAGGGACCCCTCCCCAGTGCATGGATTTCATGCACCGGGCCTCTAGTATGTATATATGTGTGTGCATTTGTGTGTGTTCAGAATATATATACAAAGAAAGAGACAGAAGAATATATAGAGGGAAAGGAATATATATTATACAGGTACTATAATTATATTTATAGTGTTTTATATAAATATTTGTTTGCATTATATATGAAAATAAAATATTAAATGTATAATCATATGTGATTACTATATATATTACATATGTTATATAAAATATATTACTTATCTAATTATGTTATATTTACACTTTAATTATATAAAACTATATAAGTATTACATAAATCATTTATCCCTCAAATGGGACCAACAACAAAATAATTTAGATGATATAATTGAAGAGAACATTAAAATACATAAATATTACTTTAAATTTTGCTTATTGTCAGGAGCTTAAAAAGGAAAACTTATTTTACATTTTTAAATTTATATTATTCCTTGTTTTTAAAATTGCGCTTGCACGCAGCTCTTAGGTTTGTCAGTATTATTGATTAGATTAGATTTGGTTTCCTTCAGGATGCCACAAACCAATTTAGTTGGCTAGCCTTAAGTGTTCTAGCTGACAGATTACTCTTCTTCGTGTCAGTTAAAGGGAATTGCAATGATTTTTTTTGAACTCCGTAAAAAAGTGTCATTAAGGATTTCCTCTATGCTAGGCATGACTATTGCCTTCAACCCTGCTTTGACATTTCATTTATTCAAGAGTGTCCTTGTTGCCTTTCCCTCATCTAAACTCAATAATTATGGTGCCACATTATTTCGCCTTAGAGATAAATTTACAGAACAATTCTGGATAGTTCAAAACTCAGTGAGGTATCAATTTATTTGCTCTAATAATGATAAAACCATTTATACTGTAGAATTCTACAGCCTTGTGCAGCAGCATGAACTCAAAAATAATATTTTTACCAAAAATTTAAAATATTTTCTTTTTTAAGAAACTTCTAACTAATCAGCTAAAAGTGATGTATCTCAGAATTTTCCCATCAATATGTATTAAAAGTACCCATTTAAAATGCACTACACAAATGAGAGTTTTAATTTTGCATCAATACTGATAAATTGAACAATAATCTGAAATGTTAAATATGAGTTAACATATATTTCTTAAACATTTCCATTCTCCAACTTCTATGTATTTTTAAGTTTGTGACCATAGACTGTACAGTTTGCTACTTTTATTCATTACTTTTAGCTACAAAACCAACCAGGTGTTTTTCCTCATGTATTGAGTTGACTGGATTCCCTTCCACCACTTCTGGGATCATTCCTGATAACTTCAACATCACAAGTATGATCCATTCAACATGTTGTGTGATTCCTAACTACTCCCATAAGAGTAGCCTTGATCTTTATGTTACTAATAGCTTCATACTCAAATTGAATATATATCATCCTATTTTCCTGCCCCGGGAACTCAGTTGCTCTTACCTCAATACTCCAGTACTTCAGAAAACGTCTCAATTCATTGATCTTATAATTTTTAGAGGAGTTTCAACTGAGTGCTGCATCAAGATAAAAAAGAAAATATTTAGGGTGTCCCAAAAAATGTATACACTCACTTTGAATAATTATAAAGGCAGTCTTTATTAAAATATATTTTACTTTTTTAATTGAACTATCAGCTGTTAAAGTCTGCATACATTTTGAGGGGACACCCTGTATATCAAAGGAGAAGGAACATAAAAAAATCATAAAACATGTCCAATTTCAGAGTTTAAGAGTTAAACTGATAGGTCATTTATTAAAATTACTAATGTGTGAAGGACTGAAGAGAAACATATTTGGGCAAGAAAATCAAAGTTTTGGCAGGCTAAAATTTAGCTACTTATTAAATATTCAAATGGAAATGTGAAGTAATCCTTGCACTATATTGAAAATTAGAGGCCCTATGCACAAAATGCATGCATAGGGAGGGTCCCTAGGCCTGGCTACTGATCAGGGCCAATGGGGGCCTTCTGGTTGCCTGCTGGGAACTCCTTTCCTGGGTCTATATTGAAAATGTGTGTGTGTGTGTGTGTAAGGTGATCAGGACTGCGTCTATACCACCTCTTAGTTTCTTAGAACTTGTTACTGCCTGATATTATTATCATACTTACTAATTTACTTTTTTCTTGTCTCTTTTCCACCTGAAGTTTATTCTTCAGAAGAAGGCACTGTCACTATTCCAGATTGTCGAAGCCTCTTCACCTAGAATGCCTAGTACATAGGATGGGCTCAGTGAGTATTTACTGAATAAATCTCATAAATGAACATTGTTGTAAATAATTTATCATGCCGGGGACTAGTTAAAGTTTTTTTCTAGGGTTTCAAGGTCATTTCTTTGTAATTTTTAAAACTTGATAAGCCAAATTAAGGGTAAATGAATAGATTCAATGATTCCTACCATTTCCTAGAAAGTCAACAAGAAAAGGAGAAAAAGACAAATTGCAGGTATTAAGACCAACAAGCTGATTCTTGCATTTCATTTCCAAATATAGCTCAAGTTGCCTACATTTCTTAACAGTTGTGTAAATATTCTTCCCAGAGATAACCTGAGGCATTGGTTCTCAGCTCCTATTGGAAGTAAGGCTCTATAATTGCTGTCATCAATGGCAACTCTCATTCCCTTACCAAAACCTCTTGTCATCTGTCATTCTTATTTGTGCTGGGACAATGCTCATGGTTTCCCTGAGACTTTCTCTCACCTCATTCCACCTATGGCTACTATATCATCTTTGAATTTCTCATCCTTAGCACCATTGCCATCTAGAGTGGATAATTATCCATTGTGGAAGGCTTTCCTTTGTGTTGTAGGATGTTTGGCAGCATCCCTGGCGTCTTCCCAGAAGATCCAGTAGCACCCTCCCTAGCTGTGACAACCAAAAATGTTTCCAGATTTTGCCCCTAGCAGGTAAAATCACTGTCCACCTCCCCCCCGCCCTCCCCCCCTACCACCCCAGTGTCATGTTGAGAAACACCACTCTAGTGGACAGCTCACAGGAGGAGAATTTCTAGAAAATAGTTCTTCCTTTGACTTCCATATTCTCTACCTGTCTGCTCCTTCTTTGTTTTCTGGGGGAAATGATGTCCTCAATTTCCTCATGGTTCCACCTTGCATTTTTCTGTTTTCACCCTGTATACCCTAGGAAATCCGGTCATCTGGCTTCAACATTAACTTAAAGTCTATTTTCTCGGGAAGGATCTCCAAAGGTCCCAGTTGTAGGTCATGGGTCTTTGTTACACACTTATAAGTCTGTTGCTTTTTTTCAGAACAATTATCTCAGATTGGAAGTCTTATGTAATACAGCCATAATTATGGCATTGTTATTAATGTCTGTCTCCCATACAAGGCTGTGGCTCTCAGAGAGCTGGAATTTTATGTGCCATGTATTCCAGTAGAGCTGAAAGACTAACTTGAGTCCTAGGAACAATTTGGACTTCCCCAGGCTAGACATAAAACATACTCTATGAATAGCCATCTTAATTAAGATTATTTCTGATAATGCCTACTTATTTTTAATAAAACCAAGAAGTTCCAGTTCTTTAAATTCAGTCTTCTCTCAGTTGCAAGATTTTTCTTGACTTAAAGCATTCAGTGCTATCAATAACTTCACTCAGGAAAATGTGGCTACTGTCTCGGTTAGGCTGAGCCAGGTTTGTGAACCACTGCTCATTTGTTTAATTTTGGTTCCTCAGAATATGGCCCTTTTTCTAAACTCTCTTTAGGTTTATTATTTTTTATATACCAGAGTATCTCTCTCTCTCTCTCTCTCTCTCTCTCTCTCTCTCTCTCTCTCTCTCATATTCTCAGGAACTAGCTTAATTTTGGTTAGTTTCTCTTTCTGGAGCTGAAGTCTTCTCTATAATCTGTTGTTTGTGGGCAGACATTCTAGTATGTTCATGGCCTCCATTAGGAGTAGGCTCATCCCTTAACAGCATTCTAACCTATTGGGGAACATTTATTTTCTTTTTTAAAATATTTTTTATTGATTTTTTGCAGAGAGGATGGCAGAGGGATAGAGAGTTAGAAACATTGATGAGAGAGAAACATTGATCAGCTGCCTCCTGCACACCCCCTAGTGGGGATGTGCCCACAACCAAGGTACATGCCCTTGACTGGAATCGAACCTGGGAACCTTCAGTCTGCAGGCTGATGCTCTATGCACTGAGCCAAACTGGTTAAGGCAATATTTATTTTCTTATGGTTCCAACTGTATGACTTGAGCATTTGACCTTATCTTTAATATACTAGTAAGCAGAAATGATCACAGTCCCCAAATGCCCTTATAAGTTGTAGTCAAGGCTAAAGGATAGTCCTGAATCTTCCCTAATGCCTTGTATGTAGGACTACAAGGAAACAGATGTATCTCAAATAAAATTGAAAAATATGAAAATTACTTTTACATATAGTATGTTATTAAATATTTACCATTACCAACAGAGAGAGCAATGGAAATGAAACTTAACCAAGCATAAAAATTATTTTATCTATTTAACAAATGTTAATTGAGTTCTGATTATTTGTGAGGCATTCTTCCAGGTTTTAGGATACATCAATGAACAAAATACAAAAGTTAAATATAAAAATGTTTGCTCTCAAGGAGTATCTCCACCAATAATTCACAGTAAAGTTGTAGTTGACTGATTTTGTTTTCTAATCTTCAGTTTTCTCACTTGTAAATACCTAATTTGCATTTTATGGGAAAGACTAAATTATGTATAATATATTTATATATGTATATACATATATACATATGTAGCAAAAATATGTAAAGTATCACAACAAGCATAGTGCTTAGAATAGGTCAGTAAGTGGTAGTATTTTTTCATTTATCTAGTATATATTTTATTTTTAGATGATTCTTAAGTTCTCTTCTAATTCTAGGAGATGCAAATGTGAGCTATGCATTAAATGTAGGAAAATATCATGACCCTAACAGTCTTATGTACTATTTCCATAAAAAAAATGTAGGTAGGGGAGGGGGGGGGTAGGGGGGAGAGATCAACCAAAGGACTTCTATGCTAGCATATGGGCCTAACCAATGGACACAGACAACAGGGGGGTGAAGGCATGAGTGGCGGGGGGGAGGATGGGGGGTAATGTGGAGATAAGGACACATATGTAATAACTTAATCAATAAAAAAAAAATTTAAAAAAATGTAGGTCAAATGATGAGAGCCTCCTCAGAAAATTTGACATAGCTATGGTTTTATTTAAACCTGATACAAACTGATAAATGTAATAATTATTTTACTACTAAAGATTTTTAAAGAATTGTTTTTATTACAACTGGAAAAATTAAAATTCACTTGTAGGAATGGCTGCACTTATCATATAGGGGGACTAAGCTAAAAATGATCTTCGCACAACTAGGTTAACTGGCTCCTCCCTTTTATGTTCCCTCTTTAGGGAAAATACTAACTGTGAGCATTTTGTAAGTAAGAGTCTGCACTTGAGAGCAGTGAGTGCTTCCTTCAATTTTGTAACCTCAGGTGCCTTGCCTACCTCACCCACTTATTTTTTTTAATTGACTTGAGAGAGAGATAGAGAGAGAGAGAGATGGATTTGTTGTTCTGTCCACTCAGGCATTCATTGGTTGCTGCTTCCTGCATGTGCCCTGGGGAATGGAACCCACCACCTTGGTGCATTGGGAGGAGGTTCTAACCAACTGAGCTCCTTAGACACTGTTAATGTTTATTTAACTTGGTGATTGGAGTCCTTACTAGCAATGAAGCAAGAGCTTAAAAAGAAAGTTACAAGAATTGGAGAGGAAGGGTATAACTTTATTTTCAGATGATTAATTTTGTATGTAGGGATTCATAAGAAATTATTATGAATAATAAATTAATGAGGTAAGGTTGAAAATTACAAGGGCTACAAAATAATAGATTGTGCTTTTATCTAATAGCAATATGCAAATGGAAAATGTTATAAGTATATAATTTATTTTGACCGCAGAAACTATAAAGTAATGTATAACAGTATGTAGTACACTAAAGACTAAGAAACATCGTTGAGAGAAATCAAAGAATACAAATAAATGGAAAATATGTCACCTTTATGATTGGATGGCTTAATGTTAGGGTATAGATTACTTTTTAAATCTATAGTTTCAATGAAACTCAAGTCAAAATCTCAGATGGCATTATTTGAAAAAATTTATAGTTATATTTAAAAAATAATATGAAAATAAAAAGGGACTGGATAGTCAAAACAATCATTGAAAAGGCAGCAAATCTATAGAACTTATTGCCTGAAATAAAGACTTTCTCAAAATCTACAAAAATTGAAAGCCTGGTATTTGTGTAAAATGTGATTTATACTCCAATAAATAAACAGAAAAACAACTAATGAATGGGGGGTGGAGGGGAGACATCTATAAGGGCAAATAGTAATTAGAAATAAGAGGCTTAATAGTTCCTTTTGAAAATAAAGGAAGTGATTTCTCCCCACTCTCTTTTCTTTTAGAGCATGTACTTTAGACAACTTATAATTATAATTTCTTTCTCAGTCTCATTGACATGTAGGTTAATCTTTTCAAAAGTTAAACAAGCCTTTCGCCAGTTTAGCAACCCAGGAATATATTTTCAAAGATCTGAAAACAGTCTCTTTGAAACATCCTCATCAAAGAAGATACCCAAGTTTCTGTGGGAAGGTAGGCACTGACTTGAGCTGAGGCCATCCTCCAACACTACATCTTGTCATTAAAATAGAAGAATAAAAGTGAATTACATTTAAAAATCTTTAATTAGGTTAAGAGCTATGGCTCATACATGAATATAAATTGCAATGTACTGAGTTCTCCTAAGTATACAATTGAAGAATGTAAACTTCCTTTCAAATCCCACCTGTCTTACCCTCCATCCATTCTGAAGTAAATTAATTATAGAATAGGGTATGTGAGGGTGTTTCAGGTGACAACATAAAACCAAGGTCTTGTCTGCTGTGTGGATAGTAAACATCCCCTGGCACTCTTTTACAAAGAGGGTTAATTCTGGTGTGACCTCGATCCAGTTTCTTTTTTCTCTTCCATTTGTAGATCATAGCAAGCTCTGAGAGCATCATGTACTGTCACTTTCACAGAAGTTAAATAGCCTTAAAAAAGATCTAGATACCAATTGCAATTAGAAAAATGCATTCACCTGCTTAACCATGTCAGCTTTTTATTTCCCCATAAATGGAAATTGTTATTTCATAGTTTTATATTTAAGAAAATTAATAATTCATTATGCTGATTTAATTTATTTGAGTACATACAGTTAATACATATGATCTAATAAGAATAATATCCATATATTGAAAAAAGTAAATCCTGTAGAGTAATTAAATATCTTTTTTTAGAGGATATAAAGGTAGAACATATTGAATATTAAATAATCTCTTATTTTAGGCACTATCCACGTTTAATTTTCCCAAATTGAGAAAAATATAAGTACACTACCTGCTTAGGACAGAATAAATTTCAAAAGTATGCCTGTAATTGATGAAAGATGATATTCTAACAAGCTCCATTTTGTTTAATGGCAGTAAATCACTAATTTTCAGTTCACCTATTTATTTGCCAAGTCATATTAAAATTTTTCATAATTTAAAAGACATGCTACTGTGAGTAATTATAAATTGTATCTATAAGAGATAAAATACAACTTTGAAAAAATTAACATCATCAAACAATGGCTTTTAATTAATTTTTATTTGAAGCTATTAGTAGAAATTGAAAAATTGCAAATACCTGATTAAGAATAGTAAGATTTTTTTTACAGTTACTTCTTAGTGTTCATTCTAATGTTTATTACAAGATTTGGGGGGATTAAAAAGTTGTTAATTTGTTTATAAAATGTATGCTTCCTCATGTTGATTAAATGTCTTCTAGTGTAGGTGATAAATCCTAGGTTCAGTAGAATTTACCTTTTCTTATTTGAAATATTGTTACTCATTACTCTTAAATCCCTTACAATTTCTTAAATTCCATTTCTAAGACAGTGTTCAAAAGAAGCATATAGATGAGTTATAGATTTCCATTGGCAACTTTACAAGGACTTTTGCAAATGGTAATATAGTGAAGACTCAAACTTTATTCTGTTATAATCTCTATAATTTGTATTAAAGATCAAATTGAGACTATTTTGTGTTAAAAAAAATATACTATAAATGGCATTTGGTCAAAGACAGCAAAACGTTGGTCCAACCTTTTATGATAAACTAAAGTGTCATATAATTATAGTATCACAGTTTGGGATTAGCTAGAAAAAAAGAAGAAGAAAAAAAGAAAGGTGAATCCTGGTTATTTGCTTCCCATCTCCTGAGGCACTCAGGTAACTCAGCAAGTGTGCAAACCCTAAATCTCTATTCCATCTACCTAAATCACCATATGAATCACCAGCCTTGCAGACTACAAGGTCCATGCAGTTTGGCTGTCATAAACCACTGTGTGCCATGAAGCACTTGTACCAAAGCACTGAGTGTGTGAGTGTGTCGCATTCTTAGATGAAGCCCTGGGCCCATACACATTGTGAAATCATATTTTGAAATGCAATTCTACAAACACTTACTGGGAACCAGTAGTTTTATTCTGAAAGTTTCATGTATTGTTATACTTAGCAATATAGGTATTTACTATGAAATACTACAAACATTTCTAGATGCGCAAATAGGATCTGATATTGCTTTACTAGTTTCATTAAATTACCACCTCTCCATCCTCTTAAGAGAAATACTAACAGAGACAGAGATACACACATATTTTTACTCTGCTATATGTATTTGCATATTCTTATGGTACTGTTTCATACACTGTGAAGTAAATCTTTACAAGGGTATTTGTTTGGTAAAATGGTGCATTGCAAAAATTGGAAAGTGAAAACTGAATAAGAAACTATATTGAAAAAAATCATCGCAAACATTAGGAGCAAAGTTTTGCTGAAATAGTAGTTTTATCTAATTAAGAAAATCACATTTTACTTAATTAAAAATATACAAGTGCTAATTTGGTGTTTCTGTCATTTACTGAATTATACAAAGCTTTAATTTTCATTTTGTTCACCAATATGTTCAGTGTTAAAGAAATGTCAAACCAAAGAATTTTCCAAGTGCTAAAATCATTTTACCGTGTGTAAATCCTTAATCTGCTTTGAAAGGGTGAGTTTAAAATGTTAACATTGCAAAACATGTCCTGTGTCTGCTACTTGGAGCAAGACTGCAAGCTGAAAATGACCAAAGGCTCAAACAAGTCTTTTTGTTTGTTTGTTTGGCGTGCTGGTGAGGGTTCATGGTTTCTGTTTCTCCAGATGGGAGTGCATCTAACTTCATAACCACTTCAAAAGTGAAACATAACGCCAGGTTTCACTCTAGCACATATTTTCTAGTATAACTAACTAACTAATTAAATAAATCCCAACCTGTTTCTTACTCATTTACCCCTCTGGCCCACCTAGTATAGGTGGATAGGTGGATAGCTGATAACAACAAAATTAATAACTCTACCTCCTACTATCATAGAATAAAGACGAATTACTACTGTTAAAGAGAAAGAAGACAGAATTAAAGTGTTTTTCACTGCTTTCATAGCTTGTCGGGAATGTTTCCAAATGTTTCTTATTAGGAGACTCTTCTCCAAGAGAACCAGGAAAGACTAACAGGGGCCCAGACCTGCGAATGCGGGAAGGATGTGGCCAGCTTTTCTAATAGAGAATTTGGGCTTTCTCTACATGGTTTAGTTTTTATTATTTTGATGAATTGTGGAATTTTATGGCTCATTATTGCCTATAAACCATGTCAAAGCAGAAAAGGAGGCTGTGGTTGGTGGTAACACAACCTCAGACAGCTTATAAAAGGTTAAAATATATCCTCAGCAATGTAAAAAGTCAGTTTTAGAACCTATCACTGTCTGGTTGCTGAGCTTTAATGGGAAGATTGATGGGGAAAAGGATGGTGCCCATATACATTCTTACTACCTAGAAATATTTTCATCTACATTAGTGTTGAAAAGATTAATACGTTAACTCAACTGTAAATACATGTTTTCTAACAAGGACAGAGATATTAAAAGGCATTTGGGTTATAAATTAATATTCTAATATCAAACTTAGGATTGTTGAGTTGTATGAAATCCATGGTATTTATTGATGTAAAAGCAACAGAGCTTCCTTTCTTTGCTTTTTTACTTTATTTTTGTTTGTTTGTTTTCCATTGTATTTTAGAGAGAGCGGGAAGGATGGAGGGGGAAGGAGAGGAAGAGAGAGAAACATCGATGTGAGAGAGAGACATCAATTGGTTGCCTCCCACAAGCACCCAACTTAGGTCGGGAGTCAAACCTACAAGTGAGGTGCATGACCCTGACCTGGAATCGAATCCATGACCCTCATAGGATATGGGTTTCTAGGCTGGAGATTTCCTGCCTGAGGAGAGCGTTCAGAGAAGCCAAGCCCCATGCTTTGGAGCTCCCTGTGGAGCAGGACAGCTTGGTGGGTGCCCAGTCATAGCAGGGGTGCTGGGAGTCAGACTGAACCACTGCAGGCTGCCACTCCATTGTCTCAGAGGGGTGCTCGCTGCACAAGCTGCTCTTTGTGGAAAGTTTAGTAGAAACTGATCACAGGCGATGGCAGCCGGGCCACTCTTTTTGTCAAATATACACTTAGTGAAAAGTATTGAAGCTCTAAGGTGAGTTTGAATAGCATGACAAAGACGGTGAAACACAGCCAAGTTGTCATTCCCAAGGAATGACAAAAGAACACGTCCTTCTGTTCTTCTCAAATTCCTAACACAATTATGTGGGAAGCATGCATTCTTTGTGGCCCATCATCCCTGTCTCTTAACATCTGAGGACAAAGTAACTTCTACACACGCAAATTATACAATGTGGGGAAATATAGTGATGCTGTCAGGTACAGAGTGACAGGGACTAAATAATTCAGAAACTAGTTTCTTGTCTTTAGTCACCTTATAAAGTGCTCTTGGCATGTGATTGATAGATATTGTGTTAAATCCAGGGTGGAAAGTTCCAGTCAGAAACAGATGTAAACTCTTATCTTTTTCTTCATATCCAAATCATACCTGCAAAGACAAGCAAATGAAGTCTCAAGGTCATACTGCTTCAGCATACAAGACAGAATTCAGTATCCTATAATGCAGGGGTCCTCAAACTACTACCCGCGGGCCACATGTGGCCCGCCAAAAATATTTACCTGGCCCGCCGGGTGTTTTTGCCACCGCTGCCTGTCCTGCTTAGCAGCCAAGTCATCCTAGGCCCGCAGTGCGCATGTGTGAAATGTCTGAGGGACCGTGAACTGGTCCCCTGTTTAAAAAGCTTGAGGACCTCTGAGAATGTGCATATGCCTTAAACGCATTCAGGCATCTGCATTACGTGAGGCACTGGAAGGATATAGGATGCTGTCCCTCCAGCTGTGCTAATGAAACCCAAAATGTGGTGGTGGGGTCCAAGCTCTCTATCTCATAAAACCCAAGAATGGATTCAGGGACAAAATGGTGGGAAAGAAAATTTATTGGGAGGAAAACAAAGCTAAGGGAGGATAGACGGACTTTCTGCTGCAAGAGGACAGCAGGAAGGGGGCCCAAAAAGTGTTACTGCTTAAGCTCTTTGTCAAGGGATATTCATATACTCTGCTACCTTCTTATTGGTCCCTTTAAGGAATTCTGGCAATATCCAATTATACCAAAGTTCAAGTTCCCGACTGTGGGAGAAGCTGACTGAGGACTGCCACTTAAAAGTCCCAGGTAACATCTTTGTTCCTGCCTGGCCAGGTCAAGTGTCAGATTTTCCCCACCCAGCATGTTCCTGCCCAGCTAGTTCTGGGTTCTTTGTTTGCCTCCATGTCTGACTGACTTCCCCCTACCTCCACGTGGTCCCTGTCCCTGACTGCCTAGCTAGCCCTTTTTTTTTCTCTATCTCCTCACTAGTGCATAGGTAGAATTATATGTAAAAGCCAATATAGTGGTTTTGAATTAAAATTTTTGCATCCATTTATATTTCATCTGTGATCATTTTCCTTTTTGTTTAATTAAGGTCTGATTATGTTTGCTAATATTAGAGCTACTCTATCATTTGTACTCACTAGCATATTGAGTGATTTTTCAAGTAGTTTCTGTCTGTGTGTTACAAATCCTCAACTTAAACTTTTTTAAGGCCTCCCTCTTACACAAAACCACATACAGTGTGTATTCAACAAACAATATCAATTAATAGCTTAATTGTTCATCTATAATTAAACTATTCTAATCTATTTCTTAGTCTCCTTACTAAGTCATGTAGAAGGCATGGTGCTTATTTTTGTGTCAACTTGACCAGTTACAGGTGCCCCGAGTAAACATTATTTCTGGATGTATCTGTGAGGGTGTTTCCAATGAATTTAGCATTTGCTCAATGGAATCAGTAAAGCAAAGCCACCAATGAGAATAGGCATCATTGAATCCATTGAGAGCTGGAAGAGAATAATAGGGAAAAAAGAAGGAATTCACCCCTTTTTCCCTGTTTCTATGCTTGAGCAGGACCTTTCATCTTATCTTTTCCAAACCTCAGTCCGGGATTAACCCCATATGATCCCCTGATTTTTCAGGCCTTTGAATTCAGATTGAATCACACCATCAACTGTTCCTCAATCTCCAGCTTGCAGATGGCAAATTGTGGGACTTCTCAGCCTCCATAATCATGTGAGCCATTTGCTCATAATAAATCTTTTTGTTTTCTTTTGGGTCTGTTTCTCTGGAGGACCTTGACTAATGCAGAGGGCAAATCATTTTGATGTGGCCTAGAGGAAGAAGGGGCTCAGCAGGTTTCATTTACAATGTAAGCTGCCTATCTCTTGGGCCATCTAACAAAATGCAAATAATGCTTGAGATACCTTCACTGTTAAGGATGCTGTGTAGGATCTCTGAGAAGCCCCCCTGTGTCAAGAGTTATTCCTCTTTAATACACTTATGCCTGTTAGTGTGCTATTGGGCTTTCATAAAGACTGAGTGCCTGACCATGGGACTCAGGTGATTATCCATTACAAGCTATGCATTATCTGATTATTAGATCCACCAAGTATAATGCCAGGGAAGCACCCCAGTATCCCTGTGTGAAATGGAAATCGTTTATTTGGAATGGGCCAGGAAAAATTGAGAAAGCATATCTAAGTAGCATGAGCAATAACTATTCGTCTTGTCATCAGATCCGTGGACAAAAAGGGGCCACACAGAAAATATTCCAAACTCAAGGAAGGCTTGTGTGGTGGCCTTGCAAACTTAGAGACCTAAAATAACCACCAAAGATGGTCTGAAATTAAAATTTTTAACTAACAGCAGTTTATGGCAGGTAGTCATGTGCTAGGCTAGAATCTTCCCCAACAAAGGTCAATCTTTACCTTAACTGAGCCTGTCGTACTGTCTTTTGCATCCAGAAGCCTCTCCCGCTGCTGTGGCAACACTAAGGATGTCCAACTGCTGGCTTAGGCCTGTGCTCCTTAGCTGAGTGGACATCAGTCGGACATCCCCCAAGGGCTCCCAGACTACGAGAGGGCACAGGGCGGGCTGAGAGGACCCCCCCCCTCCAGTGCACAAATTTCATGCACCGGGCTTCTCGTATTGTATAAAACAAGGTGCAGAACTGCCATTTTCCTGAGCATTATCTTAACCATTGAGATTCTGCTTCCAGGCATTTGTCCGCAATTTGGCTCAAATAAACGCACAAAAATTCTTCACAGGTTTGAATGTTTCCTACATTGACAACAAGGAGCAGAGAACCAAGCTTATTTCTCAATATAGCACCATTTCTACAGGAGACCATCAGCCATCTCTGGTGGAAATTCAGTTACCAGTACATTAAATCCTGAAAGGTTAGCATGGTGGTGAATGCAGACAGGCTAAGTAGTCATCTCACATGGTGACTTAAGAAAAATTGAATTTATTTAAGGTAGGGGTAGGGGAATAGGATAGCCAAAGGGAAGGGCTGCATAGCACAGGCCAAGGGGACATTGGATCCATGATGGCAACACCCAAGAGCTGGAGTTTCATCCTTATATGCTGTCACTGGTGGGAAACTTTTGTCAACAGTGGGTCTGGGGTCTAAGTCAGTGGGTTTGGAATGCAGATGGAATGAAAGTATGTGATCAGGTATCTGCAGGACAGTTTCAGTTCCTTGTATGGTCTGACTCCTGGTGTCCAATGAGTTTTTTCTGGTCTTTTGTTCTCCTGTTGGGGGAAGCTTACAAATAGCCCTTAAGGACTGTACTGCCCTCCAGTCCTAACCCCTTGTCCCTTGGAGGAGGCAACAATGTTTTATTAATAGAATTAATACTTGCTCTGGATAGAGATATGCTTTTCTGTTCACAAAATATTATTTCTGTGCACTTAATATTCCACACTACCACCTCAGACCAAGAAATTCCTTTTTTGGCAGATGACAATGAGATTTACTAGTCTTACTGAAACCAAAAACATTGGGTATTGAGGCCAAGTTCATTGTCTCTCAAAACTGAAGAATGGATTCCAGGGACAAAAAATGGCTAGTGGAAGCAAAGTTTATTGAAAGAAGCCAGTCCTGGAAAAGGTTCAGCTATGGCTCCGGTAGAGTAATAAGTAGGCCAGTGTTCGGAGCTTCTGTTCCCTGTTACAATAGGGAGTAGTTCACCATCCAAGATAATTAAAATCTATTAGTCCATGTGTGGAGGCCCACATGGCCATAAACCACAAGGGCACAGCGGAGTGCATCTCTGCCCATAAGAAAATCAAGAATCCAGCGTGCAGAGGAGAGAGAGGAAGAGGGTACTTTTTAATCTAGGGGAATAGATACAACCTTGCTAGCCCCTGATTGGTCCTTTCAAAGAATTCCACCTTAGCAACATCCTTGGGATTGGTTTATATGCCTTAGTGCCTTGTGATTGGTTATCTGCAAGCTGCTTGTCTTAGCAGCACCCATACGTTTTAAAGCTTATGTCTCCCACCTTTCTCCATTCCCCACCCCTCACCCGGGTTGTTTTAGTAACTCCGCCAGTTGATTCCAGGTTCTACTTCCTCCCCTTCCCCTTTCCCCCATGGACCCATTCCAGTCTACCTAGCTTCCTTCTCTCTCCTCATTATCATGTGCTACACATAGCCAATCTGAAAACTCAGCTAAAAATGCCAACTCAGAGAAAATAGCTTGTCAATTTGGGACACTGCTCTCCATTGTGAGGTATACTCACTGATCTAATTACTGATATAAAGTACTACAAAGTGCAATATCTACAGCATACAGGTACAGGAACTAATGGGTAAAAGTAGATACGGCCCCCTCTCATCACCACATTAGGATTCAATTATGGGATTTATGCTTCCCAGTCCACAGTATTAATCTCTGCCAAATAGAAATCCCAGTTTCCAGGGGGAGAAAGCTATCAGATTCCATAGACCTGAGAGCTATGACTGTTATCAGATCACTTAAATTTCCTTTTGCCCAAGTATCAGGAGGCAAGTAACTGAGTAACAAAGCCAACAGCTATAATGGACTCTGATCTTCATCGGCTTCCAGGGATGCTGCAGCAGGAGTAGAGAGGAGTGTGCCTGGGACCAAATGCATTCAGTGGGGTGTATGTTGGAGCTTCCCTGCCCTGTGATAGCTATAAAATGCCTAATTTCAGCAACCATGCCCCAAGGGTACAACAACTAAGGACTCAAACCCTTCAGGGATTAAGATTTTAATCGCACAAACAGATAAGCAAACCAGACCAGCTGAACTGCTGTCCTGGTGAAAGAAACTGAGTTTTTTGGTAGAAGAGGGACAAGCTGGTTATCAGTGGCAGCCCCAGGACCAGCCTGCAGCACTTCTCAGTTCTGGTTAGGAGATGGCAGCAAGCTACCACTTGGAGGGATTCTACCCCACCCTCACACTCCACTTCAGAAAAATAATCATTTTTGATTCCTGGAAAGATCTAGGTATTAGTAGATGTTGCAAATTGGTCTGAGTGGTCCACAGGGTGACTATATCAAGTTTATAATCTGTGAAATTCCCTTGATTTGGGACTGGGGATTCCCTTGAAAGAGTTTGTACTGTTTCCATACATTGCTCCACTGCAGCTGCTAGAGAAAGCCACAGGTTACTAGGGCAGGGGCTGGCCCCTCAGCTGGCTCACAGGCATGTCCCTCAGGTACCAACAGGGCCTCAGGTCCTGCCATGCAACACTGGGTGATAAATTCTCCTTCTCCCACTGCAGATGCGGTTCAGTGATGCAGTAGTTTTATAGAGTCCCAGTGAAGACAGCTCCTGAGACTGAGCAATCAGCTTATCACAGATTGCTCTTCTGCCTCTCTGGGAGGGCTCTGCACAACAGAGCATTCACACTGAAGCTTTAGCCTCAGGCCCTGATTTCTAAGAGCCCTTGGCCATGAAAGTCGTTTCCTCTTTCTCATCCTTCCCTACAAATTTGGTCAAAGGCTGGTATTATCACCCCCTTTTGAGAAGCTGTAATTGAGATTTGGAGATATTGAAGTAGAAGGGCAGCTTATTTTGAAATACTTTTGTCAGCTCATGGGTTTCATTGTAAATACAGATGGTGGGAATGTAACAGAAAACAGCTTTGTTAATTTTATTATTCTCAAAATTGTCAATTAATTTTAAATACCTTCAGTATACATTTCATATAACCTCAACTCATTATTCTTTCATGATACACTGACCTTAGTATTAATATATTTTTTTATTTAAAATAAAGTAAATTTTGTGTGCTAGGAATATATATTATAGCTCTGAACATCATAGACAAAATTGCTGTCATTGGGAAGCTTATGATCTATGGAAAATAATAAAGGTATAACCCTAAAAAAAAAACACCAAAAAATAAAATAAAATAAGTAAATAAATAAATCTATATATATAAAAGCCTAAGCAACCATTATGACCAGATGACCAGATGACCGGCTGGTAACTATGACTCACACTGACCACCAGGGGGCAGATGCTCAATGCAAGAGCCACCCCCTAATGGTCAGTGTGCTCCCACAGCCAACCTCCATGGCCGGCCAATCTCTCTCGGTCCGTCCCCCTGGCTGGTTGGCCCCAATTGGCCCCTATCAGGACTGGTCGAGGTGGCCCCAATTGGCTTCAATCACCAGCCAGGCCAAGGGACCCCACGTGTGCACGAATTCGTGCACCAGGCCTCTAGTAATAAAATAAAAAGAATAAGAGGATAAAGTGATAGGGGAAGGATATAACCAAAACAGCCTTAACATTTCCCTCAGTTTGATTAAGTTTTATGCAGGTGTCTTTTCTTTTTTCTTTATTAAAAAAATATAGACTCATTGTTTAGAGCAATTTTAGGTTGACAGCAAAATTGAGAGAATGGTCTAGAGATTCCCCATATACCCCTTGTCCACACACATACACACCCTCCCCCATCATCATCATTATCTACAAGACAAGTGCAACAACAAACTTACATTGTCGCATCATTTTGAGACCAACATGTGGGAGTTTTGAGTTCCAGTTCATTTTCTCATGAAATTGAAGAATGAAGTTGCAGACAAAAATGGCACTGAAGTTTATTGAGAGAAGCCATTCTTGGAAAAGGTGCAGCTGGGGTTCCAGGAGCAGGCCAGTGTCTAGAGCTTCCTTTCCATGTTACAGTCGGGTGTAGTTTAGCGTCCAAGCTAATTAAATGCCATTCGGCCACTCCACGTGGGCAACAAGGAGCTCATCTCCTGCCATTAACCTAACGCCCAGGAAGAGAGAGAAGTGCACGCACTTTTTTGTATATGTGCTTGGTAGCTCCTGATTGGTCCTTTCAAAGAATTTTGCCTTAGCAACATCCTTGGGATTGGTTATACACCTCACTGCCTTGTGATTGGTTATCTGCAAGTTGCCTGCTTAGTAACATTCATACATTTTAAAGCTCATGTCTCCCACACATGGCCTTCCTTCCCTGCCCAGTTGGGGTGTCTTAGTAACTCTACCTAGTTGGCTTCCAGGGTTAAAAGTTGGAAATTTATTGGAAAATAAGCACAGATTCCCACATAGGGAGGGGTCCCAAAGGAGTGAACCACTAAACCCCTTTTTCCTAAGGTTTATAAAGGCTGCAGTTTTTTGTCTTTTGATGCTCCCTTCTTATTGGTCACTATAGCAGCTTCAAAGCTCAAACTCCATGTGGTCCCCTTTATTTCTCCCCCTTTCAGTGGTTGAATTCTCTATCCCCTATGAAAATCTGTTTCCTCTTTCTCGATTTTGTTTCTCTATTCCCTGTGGCTTTCCCCCTATCTTCTGTGAATGGGTGTCTTCCTCTCCCCTTATTCTGTGGTGCCTTCTGTTCTTTGTGAATGAATGCCTTTTGCCAGCTCCAAGTTCCCAACCAACTATGCCTCTCTCCCCCTTGGACCCCTTAATTCCTAAGACTCCCTAAACCTCCCTGTTTTACCCCTAAAAACTCCTTTCAGTATCATACAGACTAATTTCACTGTCCTAAAAATCCTCTGTGCTCTGCCTTTTCGTGTTTCCCTTCCATCTATCCCTTGGCAACCAATTTTATGGTCTCTATAGTTTTGCCTTTTCCAGAATATCATATAGATGCAATTTTATAGTATGCATTTTTCAGATAGGCTTCTTTCACTTAGTACTATGCATTTAAGGTTCATCAATGTCTTTTCATTACTTGACAGCTCATTTCATTTTAGTGCTGAATAAATTTTTTTGTTTGTTTGATGTGTCACAGTTTATTTATCCACTCACTTACTGAAGGACATCTCAGTTGCTTCTAGATTTTGGTACTTATGAATAAACGTGATATACACATCTGTGTGCAGGTTTTTGTGGGGACTGTTAAGTCGGAGAAAGCCCAGGATCAGATACATGCAGACCTGTGATGAGATAATGGACTTCCCCTGGAATTTCTCACAGATCAATGTGCCAGACACAGATACCCGCTTCTTCTCCCTGAATCCACATACCCCCACTCAGATACTGACTTCTTTCTGGATACCCCGCCCATCCCCTGCAGCAGAGAATTCCTCAGCTGAATACCTCAGCTCATGTCCCCGCCCCTCACCCAATCGCAGTATAAAAAAAGCGCCCTCCTCCCTGTTGGTGTGAATCCATGTGCCCTGTCCTTGGGGGTACGTGGGTCTCCTGGGGACGCAGAATAAACTTTCCTTCCCTCCTCCCTTTTCTGATCAACTCTCTTTATTTCCTTTGCCGCCTCCTGAGCCACCTAACCTAACAGGGACATAAAGTTTTCAACTCATTTGGAAAAATAGCAAAGAGCACACTGGTTGGATCATATGATAAGGATATATTTAGTTTGGAAAAAATAGTCAAACTCTCTTCCAAAGTAACTGTACCATTTTACATTCTCATCAGCAGTGAATGAGAGTTTCTGTTGCTGCACATTCTTATCAGCATTTGGTGTTATCACTGTTCTGGATTTTGGCCATTTTAACAGGTGTGTAATGGTATCTCATTGCTGTTTTAATTTTCAATTCCCTGATGACAGGGAATTATGTAGAGTATATTTTTAAGTGCATAATTGCCATCTGTATATCTTCTTTGATGAGGTGGTATTTATTAAAGTCTTTGGCCTGTTTTGTTTTTAATCAAGTTGTTTTATTGTTGAGTTTTAAGCACTTTTCATATATTTTGAATAACAATCCTTTATCAGGTTTATCTTTTGCAAAAAAATTTTCCCCGGTCTGTGGCTTGTCTTTTCATTCTCTTGACATTGCTTTTAATTTTAATGAGTTCTAGTTTATCATGGATCATAACTTTGGTATTGTATCTGAAAAGTCACTTGTCATACCCAAGATCATCTAGGTTTTTCTCCTATCATCTTCTGGTGTTTTATAGTTTTACATTTTACATTTAGGTCTGTGATATAATTTGAGTTAATTTTGTGAAGGGATAAGTCCTATGTCTAGATTCATTTTTGTGCATGTGGATGTCAAGTTCTTCCAACACCATTTGTTCTAAGAGACCACCTTTGCTCCATTCTATTATCTTTGCTCCTTAGTTAAAGATAAGTTGAATAAATTTATGAGGGTCTTTTACCTGGCTCTCTATTCTGTTCCATTAATCAATTTGTCTATTCTTTTAGTAATAGTACACTGTCTTCATCACTTTAGCTTTATAGTAAGGCTTAAAGTTGAGTAGTGTCAGTCCTTCAACTTTCTTTATCTCCTTCAACTTCTGTTGGCCTTTCTGGCTCTTTTCCCTCTCTCTATAAACTTTAGAGTCAATATTCACAAAATAATTTGGTAGGCTTTTGATTGCATTGAATCTGCAGATCAAGTTTGGAAGAACTGACATCTTAATATTCAGTTTTCCATCCATTAACATGGAATATCTCTTCATTTGTTTAGTTCTTTGATTTTGTTCATCACAGTTTTGTAGTTTTTCTCATTTTGATATTATATCTATACCTAAGTATTTCATTTTGGGGGATGCTAACATAAGTGGTATTGTGTTTTGAATTTTAAATTCCACTTATGCATTTAGTCAATGAGAGATCATGACTAGTACATGAACTTGGTGTAATTGGCTCTAGGCTTCCCAACATTCAGAATAGAAGCAACGAGGAGGAGGAGGCAGCAGTGAAATATGGTTCAAACAGTTATAGGTAATGGGGGAGATAAATCATTCAAGGAGATTATCTAGATACAATTATAGGAATAAAATGTTAATAGAGTCACTTTTTATAGCATATGAGTAAGAAGCAGCCAACTCTACCTTTTTTTTTCCTAAAATGAAATATTTTTATGAGAAAAAATGAATATAAAATGTATTTTAAAAAACACTAAAATTTTAACTGGAAAGAAAAATAAATGAATTTCTATTTCAAGTCTATCAGTATGAAGTATTAGTTTCATAAATGAAATGTTTTTGTATTAAAAACTATCTGGTAAATATTGTAAAATATAATTAATCTCCTCTAAACCAAATGTTTATTTTCCTATCAAATTTGAACTTTTATTCCTTCTATGTCCACATAAACAGAATTGTAGACATATTTGAGCATTAATAACTTCTTGAATCAGTCTTTTAAAATTCTTAGTATGTGAAGAAAGAGACTAAGCCTTTACCAGAAGAATAAAAAAAGAGTAGAAGAACCAAGATGGCGACATAGGTAAACGCCTGTACTTGCTGCCTCCCACAACCACATCAACATTACATTAAAATACACAACAGCAACCATATAGAACTTCGGGAAAGCTTGCTGAGTAGAAGTACAGCAACTAGAGAGGTAAAGAAGAAAGCACACTGAGACTGGTAGGAGGTGCGGAGGCGTGGAATGGAGGTGCCGCTTTTTTAATTGGGAGGGAGATCACCTCTGCAGAGGCTGCCCAGGGGAACAAAGGGCCCCAGCCCCAACCCAGACCCCCAACCCAGGGTCCCAGAGCTGGAAAAGAAGTCCCTATGGGTAATAAGATCTAAAGACTGTAAAAACCAGTGCGGATTGGGGCTGAGTGACACACAGGCTGCTATAGAACCAGCTGCTTCTCTTAAAAGGCTGGCACCATGAACTGAACATACAAGCTCCCGCTTGCTCTGAGTTCCAGTGCTGGGAGAGGCTCTGGGGGACCCAGACACATACAGGGAGAAACTGGACTGTCTGGCACCGGGCCAGGAACTTGGGGGCAGCTTTCTTCCAGACAGAGGTACTCACAGAGGTCATTGTTTCTGTGCTGGGACCTCCCTGGTCAGGGCTGACTGGAAGGCATTTCTGTTTGCTCAGCCCTGGAAATGCCCTGAGGGCACCCCCCAACCAATTTACAACCCCACCCAAGCTGTGCCCAGCAGAATTTGCATATAAATAGCCTGTCCTTTCTCAGCCTAAAATGTGTCAAACAAGCTGCAGGGAGCCCCAAAGCTATCAATAAAGGCCCAAGGCCAGCCCCAGCTCCAGCCTGCCTTGCTTCACAGCTGGGCCTAGTCTGGCCACTTCCAAACCTGATATAAAGAGGAGGAATCTGCAGATCTCTCTGTAGCTCCTACTGGGTGGCCCCAGGCAGTGGCTGACTTTGCACCTCCCTGGAGATCCAAGAGCCAGTGTACCCAGTGGTCAGTGTGAGACCATCTCAGATTACAACTCTTCAGATCCATAAGCAACACACTTAAGGGGCAGACTCAGTGAGCACCAAAGCCCCACTGAAGCAAGTCCTGCCCCATAAGGGTGTCTCCTGCACAGCTGGTCCCCACAGCCAATTGACCTGGAGGTCAATTCCTCCCAGTGACACCAATAGAAATCAAGGCTCAACTATAACAAAACTGTGTACACAGACCACAAAGGGGTCCACCAAGAGTGTCCACCTAAGGTGATTAGGGAAGCTGAGCCACTGGGCCCTATGGGACATCTACTACAGCCAGCCCCAGCCCCAGCCTGCCTTGCTTCACAGCTGGGCCTAGTCTGGGCACTTCCAAACCTGATACAAAGAGGAGGAATCTGCAGATCTCTCTGTAGCTCCTACTGGGTGGCCCCAGGCAGTGGCTGACTTTGCACCTCCCTGGAGATCCAAGAGCCAGTGTACCCAGTGGTCAGTGTGAGACCATCTCAGATTACAACTCTTCAGATCCATAAGCAACACACT
>NW_006285791.1:4140838-4148919 GCF_000327345.1 Myotis davidii
GGGAGAGAAAAACAGAAAATCAATGATGAGAGAGAATCATGGATCAGCTGCCTCCTACATGCCCCCCACTGGGGATTGAGCCTGCACCTCAGGCATGTGCCCTTGACAGGAATCGAACCCTGACCCCACAGTCCGCAGGCTGACACTCTATCCACTGAGCCAAACCAGCTATGGCTGAACAAGTACTTTTTAAAAGGTAAAGATAATCGTAACTGGTTTTGGCTCAGTGGATAGAGCATGGGCCTGCAGACTGAAAGGCCCCAGGTTCAATTCCGGTCAAGGGCATGTACCTTGGTTGCGGGCACATCCCCAGTAGGCGGTGTGCAGGAGGCAGCTGATCGATGTTTCTCTCTTATTGATGTTTCTAACTCTCTACCCCACTCCCTTCCTCTCTGTAAAAAACCAAAAAAATTTATAAAATATATTTAAAAAAAGAAAGAAAAAGGTAAAGATAATACATTATGAACAACAAAATGACAACAAATACATGTCTATCAACAAGTGAATCTAAAAATCAAATGAATAAAAAAATCAGATGAACAGAACAAACTGGTGAACAGAATGGAATCAGGGGCTTGGGAATGTGACAGACTGATGGTTCTCAGAGGGTAGGGGGTGTAGGGTGGTGCGGGAAGAGAATAGAAAAAGATCTTACTTGCGTATATACATTACCTATGGACACAGACAATAGGGTGGCAAGGGCCTGGAGTCAGGTGGGAACTGGGTGGAGGGGAGCTATTGGAGGGGGGGGGAAGAGGGGCATCTGTAATAATCTCAACAATATTGAAAAAAAAAAGTATTTTCTTAATAGATGTCATGTCTCCAGTTACTTAACCAGCTTGAAATCTGTACGTTCAAAATTGCATATTTTTATCAAAGGCAGATCACTTAGGATTGACCATATTATAGACTTGTACCAGAAAAAGTGTTTTGTTTTTTTCTCTTTAGCATATTAGTAAACACTGGAAATAGGTTTGAGTATAATGATTTAGAATATTCTAAAATATTGAATTCATTTTTGGAAAATATTCATCTAAATATAAATCTCCAAATATGGTACATTTTGGCAATCATAAGAGGGTCTTTCTCACTGTATTATTTCCCACCAGATTTCATTAGGAGGAATAAAGTATAAATTATATATTTTTATGATGTTATACTAACAAAACTACTTTTAGTAAATCTGGCAAGAGAATAGATATTAAAAGTGCTCATCACAAGAAAAAAAGTATTGCTAACTGGTGATGGATGTTAATATATATAAATATCAAATCATTACATTGTATACCTGGAAGTAATACGGTATACGTCAATTATACCTCAATTAAAAAATCACCAAAAATATGCATTTGCCTGCACAATGGAATCCTCCACATAAACTTCCTGCCCTAGTATAATTACCTGGTAGAAATCCAGAGCTCTACATTGTCAGGGAACTCTTAATATTTTCTCAGAGAAGCCTTAAGTGAATGTGACAGTTAATAGTCATTATTGACCTAGAATTGAAGCAGTAATTAAGCAATGCAGTCTGGGTGGGGAGGGTATCTTGCCTAGTCTTGCTCCGTGATCCTTTTGATTTAAAGGTTCCTAATCTGACATTATTAAGCTCATTATTATTTTCTGTCAGAGTTTAAGATTTAAATCATTACATAGAACATCTTTTACACTTTATATACCCATTTTATTCCAAAGCAGATTTATTATAGACTTAAACTCTAATGAAAGAAAGGTAAAAAGAGAAGAAAGGAAGAAAGAAAGAAAGAAAGAAAGAAAGAAAGAAAGAAAGAAAGAAAGAGAATGAAAGAAAAAGAAAAAACAAAAAGAAACAGATTTAATTCAAGTTTCAACTACTTTTATTTAGAGTGGATAGCTAATTCCGTAAATGGACTGGAAACATAAAAGTAAATGTGTTCTTTGCTTTTGAGGTCCTCCATGATTTTAGGAGGCTTGCAATTTTCACTGTCATCGAGATATTTTGTCTCAGTGCATTTAAAATTTGTATATGATGAGGAGGTAAGAAGAGCTCAAGGGGATATTTGTTAAGTGCCTTTTAAGTGCTATGTGCTCTTCTTACTCCTTTATTCTCATTGGCCTATTTAATTGTCACATCAATCCTACTTTTACTGTTATTTTAATGAAAAAGATAACTGAGACTCAAAGTGTTTATCTTGCTCTATCAAAATTACAAAACTTTCCATTTTACAATTCTTTCTCTCAATGTTAAAAAGAAATTTACTTTCTCCAGTAGCCAATGATAAAAACAGAATTTTCTGGATAAAGAGATATTGGACACAAATTATAATTTCACCATAAATAGTTGATATCAGCTCATTAGAAAGGAAACCTGCCTATGGTAAACTAATCTAAGTAAGCATGAGTTATTAAGCAATTAAGACATATTTTACTCCTAATATTTGTAATCAATTTCTTACAAAAGCCTATAAGAATAAAAATTATGAGTCATTGACCCCACAAATATTTGTGGAGCACCTCTTACAGGCCAGACCTTACTTAGGAACTGGAGAATTTATTATGTCCCTCACAGGTGGCATTACTACATTTAAGAAATAAATTGTTATTTCTTTAAGACTCTTTAGCTTAGGATTTCTGTTATGTAAACACAAATGTACTACTAAATAATACAGATGGATCTAATATAGATGTATTCTTCTCAATGGAACTAGAACTATTCTGAAATATTGGGTCACTATTTTTATAAAATTTCTAGAATAACAAAACATATATGATTTCTCACAGGTGGTCATTTAAAAAATGTCCTTTACCTTTTAGAGACTCCTTAAAATGAATAATTGGCTAATAGATTTCAAATATTAAGGCCATCAGTTTTTCTTCAAAAAAGAAGCTATGTACATATTTTAACATATAGAGTAACCAAAAATAAAGCTATTGTTTGACAATTTATAAAATATTATGTTAAAATCATACATTAATAAAGTAACCTGTGTGTCATAGGGTATAGATACTCACTATTTCAGAAACTTAATATATAACTATTTGAACTTGATAAGACGTTGTAACCTAATTTGTTTTATGAAGCCATACACTCAATCTTAAGGAACTTTGAGGCACAAATAGCCGGGGGCTAAATTCCTTTCGGCAATATAAATACTATTATGAAACAGGAAGAGGAAATCAATTTTCTAAAATTGGAATCAGAGACTCATTAAAATATTCATTATGTATATGAGATATTCTTGTGGCCTACAGAGTACCTGCCTACGTGACAGAACAGCTACTAAGGCCAAAAACTTGCATCATTGGGAAAATGATTTTATAGGTGACAAATGTTAGCAGTTAAAGTTCACTTCTGTATAACATTATACCACATAGTAAAAAAACAACAACAACACTGTCATATTTTATTTTTCTAAAACTTTTAAACAATCTTATTATAATGGGAAAATTACATTGATATTACATGGAATAATAAAGTGATCTATATGTGTATTGTCTGTCTATGGCAAATTTGCTGAACTATGCTTAATCTACAAACAGTGAGATGCATATATAACTACACAATGTGATAAAATATTTTTGTCATGTTTTCTGTAGGAAAGGGAAAATTATTTCTTGAAGAACTTCTACTTTGTTTCTTAAGTTTTATTCTATTTAGCATTCCTAGAAGAGAAATGAAGTTGACTGCATTATAAAGAGACAGACCTGAGTGCAATATGAGAGTAATTTTCTTCCCCTAGGTCCTTTTTAAAAAATCACTGTGATGGATTTTGAAATAAAGGAATGGTTTGCCCTTCTCATGATGAAAGTCAATGGAAACATTCATGAAACTTATAGGTCTTTTCAACAAATGGTGCCAGAACAAGTAGACATCCATATATATATATATAAAATAGAGACAGACCTTACACCTGCACAAAATTAATTTAAAATAGATCACAGAACTAAATATAAAATTATAAAACTCCTAGAAGGTAACAAAGGAGAAAATCTATGTAACCTTGGCTTCGGCAATGACTTTTTTGATACAACAACCAGAGGCGTGATCCAAGAAAGAAATAATTGATGAACTGGACTTCACTAGAAATTTATGCTCTGCAAAAGACACTGTCAAAAAAAAAATTGCAAGAGAGCAACTGGGAGAAAATATTTGCAAAAGACATATCTGATAAAGGACTGTTACACAAAATATGCAAAGACTCTTTAAGTTCAATAATAAGAAAACAATTCTATTAAAAAAGGGACCAAAGACCTTAACAGACAACTCACCAAAGAAGGCATACATTTGGAAAATATTCACACAAAACATGCTCCATATGATATGTCATCAGGAAAATTCAAATTAAACCATAATAAGATGCAACTACATGGGTATTGAATTGGCCAAAACGCAGAACACTAACAAAGCCAAGTGCTGATGAGGGAATGAGAAATGTACAGCCACTTTGGAAGACAGTCAGGCGGTTTCTCTAGGAAAATCTCATCTCTCTTTTTAGACTTCCTAAGTGAATAAGTGAATCCCATCCAGGACTATTTCTCTTATTTAAAGTCTCCTTTTTAGACACTAATTACACTTACAAAATTCCTTTGCAGCAGCACCTGGAATCATTTTTGATGAAAACTGTGTGGGCTATTGGTCAGCCTAGCCACAATTGCACATTAAACACAAACAAGAATAATTAATGTTCTTTATATATTTTAGGATAAATTTGAAATTCATAAATGTATCTAAGTGTTTAATTAATCTAAGAACCAGCATTAATAATGAAGTTAAAAAATTTTACAGAGAAAATGAAAAAAAAAAAGTAGATTCACAATTGAGATAAATATGGCAAATAAGAACATTTTGTAGTGGGCTGTAGTGTCACGTAACTTAGGAGCCATTATAAGATTAAAACGTTTCATACTTTTTTATTACATCTTTATTGTCGAGAATATTACAGATGTCCCTCTGTTCTCCCATTGCCTCCCCTTCATCCGGTTCCCACCCTGCCCCTTGCTCCTCACGGGAGGCCTCCGCGGCCAAGATAACCCTCTTGAATAAAAACACACCACATGTGGATGTTGGACCAACCCATTCCCCACCTCCGCCCTTCCTACCAGTCTTCTGTGCTGTCTTCTTTAATTCTCTATTTGTAATTCTTCCATTCTGCCATATTTCAAGCAGTTCTGAATGGTGGTTGTTCTGTATTTTAGTTGTAATTTTGATGTGGTTGTGGGCGGTGGTGAGTACCATGTTTACCAATGCCACCATTCTGGTTTTCTCTCTTGAAACTCTTCATTCTTAATATGTTTTACATTTCATACAAATATCAGAAAATCTAATTTTGTCTTCAAGTCAGATAATGTTTTTCAGATTTGTTAAGGAAATTAATTTTGCTGAGTACCCATGGCGAAAAAATACTAAAGAGGAAGGCTGTGCTGATTAGTGTTACATAGGTGGTACTTTTTATGGAGCAATGTGAATATAAAACATACAAAGGTACACACACATCACTTGAGTACAACACACATGGACATATCCTTTAGTCTTTTATCACACCCATACCTTCATCTTCTAATCTTCTTTTCAAATGTAGCCCAAGACCTAGAGAATTGCAGAGTTCTATTCTGTGTTCCATATTAGTAAGAATTATGCAAACCAAACAGGAGCAGATGGTGGGTTATTTTTCCTGAAGGAAGAACCAAAATGCATAAAATTTTAGTCTACGACGTTAATTTTTCAGGTGTATGAGCCTTAGTTGACAGTGTTCATTGTTATCCTCCCAGAGCTAGGTTTCTGCTTTTCCCATTACTGAAAGCAATGAGGACTCAGCCTTAAAGATCACCTTGGTTTCAGTTTGTCAGTGTGTGTTATGAAGAGGTACTCCAGGAAATAAATATTTCTATTCTTAACAAAGATTTTTAGACTACTCTTCCTTTTTTTTAAAAAAAAATATATTTCTTTATTGATTTCAGAGAGGAAGAGAGGAGAGAGAGATAGAAACATCAGTGATGAGAGAGAATCATTGATCGGCTGCCTCCTGCACCCCCCCTACTGGGGATTGAGCCGCAACCCAGGCACGTGCCCTCGGCCTGAATCGAACCTGGGACATCCCAGTCCGCAGGCTGACACTCTATCCACTGAGCCAAGTCGGCTAGGACTGCTCTTCCTTTTTTAATTTCATTTTTGTTCTTGAAAGCTGCACCCGAAGGTCAGAAATGCTATCAATACACATTTCTTGCATGAATGATTAACTGAAAAATAAATTAATATATATGTATACATATATATATTCAAAATAGTCTGTCTACCACATGTGAATTCAATTACTTTCCATAATAGTGAGGATAATAGTCAACAACATTGCTATCCTTAGCAAACTTCATGTTAGATATAGCCTTTGATTTTGAATTTATTGACTAAATTCCTCAAATATGTTTCTGTACCCACCTAATGTCACCTAAGTGACTATCTACTTGGACCTTTTCCTAGATATTAGCAAATAGAACACAAATGATGCTATCTGGTCTCTATTCAAATTAGAGAGATGGTTAGAAACATAATATTTAATAGGTTAGAAGAAAATAGAATAATAGTGACTAAAAGACCAATAGAAAATGTTCTTGTTTTTACTTGTCTTTGAAAGTACATTTAGGCACAGAGTCCTGAATTTAAGCCTGTTCAACTTGTGGCTTAATTCTCCCTGGTGTAATTCATTTTACCCATGCCAGAAGTCCAGTTAAAGTAATGTAATGCTTTTAATTATTATCTTTCACATGTAAAATTTGCAATTATTTCCCAGAAATGAAGCATCTAATCTAAAAATAGAACAAACATGGTAATTGACCATACCTTCACTACACTTCCCATTGGCTAATCAGGGTGATATGCAAATTAGCTGCCAACAAAGATGGTGGTTAATTTGCATATGTAGGCACAATGATGGGAGGCGAAGGGGAAGGACGGTAATCAGAAACCCAGGCAGCAGGCAAGAGCTGGGTGGCAGGGAAAAGGTGTCCCTGGGGGCCACCTTTGCCCTGCCCCCAGGCCTGGATCGGAGAATAAGGCCGCCTTTGTCCGCCCCCCAACCAGTGATTGGAGAAGCTGGATGGGGCCAGGGAAGAGGTGGACGCCAGCGTCCAGCAGCTGCCTCTTCCCTGCCCCCCCCAGCCAGGGATTGGTGACCAGATAAGCCAGAGGGGGGCAGGGAAGAGGCGGGCGGCTGCGGCCGTTGTTCGGAGAAGTACCTGTATTTTTTTTTCAAAGTACCTGTATTTTTAATAATTTCTTGACATGGTAAAAGAATTTTACATTATGATCCAAGGGTGGTGGGGTGAGGAGAAGGAGCAGCAGAACAATCCAACAAACAAAAAGGGAAACAAATGTGTGGTGGAAAGGATTTGGAGGGTGGGTAGGGGCATTGCCCCACTAAAATGCAATTGCTTTGTTACTGAGTACTATTCATGGGAAGACAGCATCCTGACTCCTTCTCTATACAGCATATTGGGAGTAAACGTGATGCATCCAGGTGGAAATATGATTAGGGGTTGGAAGACAGACAGGGAAAGAAGTCAGAAATAGACACTGAGAGAGTCACTGGCTGGCTGGCTTCAAATACTGCCTCTCTAGTAGTGATAGAATAAAGAATTGGGGGATATCTCTGGAAGGTTCAAGAGATAGGGGGCAACTCTTCTATGGTTTTGACTTGCCCAGCAGATTTCCACATACACACATGTACATGCCTATGTTTGCATGCACACACATATACACATAACTGTCTGCCCTCCCTGGAAGCTCAGAAGAAGAAGAAGCCGCCAGAAGAAGAACCTGCCCACCTTTGGTCCAGGCACCAGAGCCTGAGGCTGGCTGCAGCCCAGGAGATGGACAAGCCACCCGCCCGAGGTCCCAGGCTGCTGCCACCTGGAGAAGCTGCCAGCCCTGTGGTCCAGGGCGCCAGCACCTGTGGCCAGGGAAATAGGTCCCTCTTCTCCTACTGCAGTCATTATTTCAATATTCCCTTTATGAATTTCTCTCCTGTGCTGCAACCCAACTCCACTTTTCATCGGAAGGATAAGGAACAGAGAGCAGTGTTAAAAGCTTACATTTTTAAGCTGGTAATGTT
>NW_006285791.1:4149126-4151200 GCF_000327345.1 Myotis davidii
GTCAAGCTAACAAGTAGAGAAATATAATTTAATTTTAGACCTTAAAGAGATTGCAGTTTATTTCTATTTAGTTAATTGATGCCTAACACTTTAATATTTAATTCAGAGAGATGTTAATTATTTCCTTTACCTATATAATATAATTTCTTTTTTTTAAAATACATTTTTATTGATTTCAGAGAGGTAGCCAGAGGGAGTGAGACATAGAAATATCAATGATGAGAGAGAACCATTGATTTGCTGCCTCCTGCATGCCCCCCATTGGGAATGAAGCCCACAACCCTGATGTTGGCCCTGACAGGAATCCAACCAGTGACCTCTGGGTTCATAGGTCTACACTTAACCACTGAGCCATGCCGGCAGAGCATTTTTTTTTTTTAATCTCTAGGGTTGAGCCCTAACCATAGGTCCATAGGTCTGCACTGAGCCATGCCTGCAGGGCATTTTTTTTTTTTTTAATCTCTAGGGTTGAGCCCTATCCGGTTTGGTTCAGTGGATAGAACCTCAGCCTGCAGACCTAAGGGTTCGAGTTCCATTCCATTCAAGGGCCCCTAGCTTGGTTGCAGACTCTTCCCCTTCCTGGGCCCTGGACAGGCATGTGCAGGAGGCAACCAGTGGATGTGTTTCTCTCACATCCTGGTTTCTCTAGGTCTCCATAATATGATTTCTAAAATGTTTACTTAAACTCATTTACATTTTTCTTATAAAGATTGTTTCATATCTCTGGGAAAATGAGGAGATACAAAGAAGTAGAGACCAAAGAAGTAAGAAGTAAACCAAGAGACTTTTGTGTTCTAAAACCATGTGAGAAAGGTTTAAAGAGGAGGGGATGTCAAACACCGAGAAGAAACTTTACAACTGACTTTTGGATTCATGGTGATCAAGACAATATCTGTTTGTGAAAGCCCATCTAGAATTTTTCAAAAGAGAATGAGGGAAAATCACAAGCTACTTAAGATATATTTTTGTGACTTTTTACTATGATGGACAGAAGAGAATTGTGTGATAGCTGGAGGAAATAATGAAGCCAATAGATTTTTAAAGTGATGTAAATACAATTGAGTGTGTTTCTGATGTGAAACATCCAGTAGTGGTGGGAGAAAATAATCTACTTGAAAGAGGAAATAATTGCTGGAATATAATCCTTTAGTAATTGGAAGAGGATAGAATCAAGTACACTGAGAGGGCATCCATACTGTCAGGAGAAAACATAGATTAAATCAGCACAATTGCATACAAACGCTATAGGGTTTATGTGGGTTGTGCTCTGATTGTTTCATTTTCTCAATGAAGCAGAAAACTAAGTCATTAGATGAGATAAAAGGTGGGGGAGGAGATATTGAAGACTTAGAGAGAGGAGATACCATTTATGAGTCCAAATGAACTAGTAAAACATTGTGTGATTGTCAGAGATTTTAAAGACTGAATTAGTAGGATCCTGAATTTAGTAAGACCAGCCAAGATTAGTGTGATTCCTTCGGTCACACTCAGCTGCACAGTTTTGGGCTCAGATGCAAAGTGGGTAGAGACTTAGATTTGATCAGGGTTGAGGTTTAGCCAAACAAGGACAAAGGTAGGGAAGGACAAGAGAGTTGAGGATGGATTCAAGAAAACACTTATGATAATTGGACTCTTTAAGCTTCAAAGGAAAGAAATGAGAAAGTGAAGAAGGTGATACAGTGAAAAAGCAAGTCTACAAATCCTAAATCCTGGTCAGATCTAAGGATTTGTTAGCATCAGAACAGAGGGAAAAGCTCTGGAATATGAACTGATGGTGACTAGAGAATGGGATGCTCTTGCAGTTGCTGATAATGACAAGGTCTAAAGTATGATTTGGGGTTGAGAGACTTAAGGTCTGGCGGAGGACTTCAGTGGTGGCAAACCCATGACATGTGTGTCAGGTGACACACGAACTCATTTTTTTTGGTTGATTTTTCTTTGTTAAATGGCATTTAAATATATAAAATAAATATCAAAAATATAAGTCTTTGTTTTACTATGGTTGCAAATATCAAAAAATTTCTATATGTGACACGGCACCAGAGTTAAGTTAGGGTTTTTCAAAATGCTGACA
>NW_006285791.1:4152464-4153399 GCF_000327345.1 Myotis davidii
TGCGCCATCACTGGCCTAGATCATTAATGAGAGGAAGTTAGATGCTAAAGAGGCCCAGGGTACTGGAAGGCTCATACAGGTACATATTTATTTCACCATGAGTTACCACAGGTGTAGCATTATAGTAAGAGGGTACATCTCAGTTAAGTCAGTTTACTGAATATTATTTAAGATTCACTGCATTGTATTTTGGCTTACTCTAAACCTTTAAATACAGCCACAAGAAAGGAAAGGAATCATAGTTAAGATTATGGCCTAAATTAGGCAACATTTTTACCAAATGAACATCAATGATGTATTTTCACTTATTGGAGTTGTCTAAAAGTTGTTAAAATCAGGAAATTTAATATTTTTAAAAATCAAAGACATATTCATATAATTTGCAAAGCTCGTTGTTACTTGTTTATAATAAACCTGTGAGGTAAATGTTTTTTTACCCTATCATTTGTTGAGAAACTGAAGTACAGTTTGAATAGTTATTTAAGGTTAAAGAGCTAGTAAGTGAAAGAATAGGGATTTTAATTCCCACTGACTCCTGGGATCTTACTCTGTAGCCCGATGATGTATTTTCACTTATTGGAGTTGTCTGAAAGTTATTAAAATCAGGAAATGTATTTTTTTTAAAAATTAAAGACATATTAATATAATTTGCAAAGCTCTTTGTTACTTGTTTATAATAAACCTGTGAGGTAAATGTTTTTTTACCCTATCATTTGTTGAGAAACTGAAGTACAGTTTGAATAGTTATTTAAGGTTAAAGAGCTAGTAAGTGAAAGAATAGGGATTTTAATTCCCACTGACTCCTGGGATCTTACTCTGTAGCCCATGACCAATATAAAGCATGTATTAATAGAGTTTATACAGACTATTATTCTTATAGTGAGCTTTTCTATTTCAAATTTCTTTGGTTTTGCAAAATCATTAAATCTTTTCAA
>NW_006285791.1:4153811-4190584 GCF_000327345.1 Myotis davidii
CCACCAGGAGCCAGGCAGCGAGAGGGGCCCTAACCAGACACTGAATTTGCCAGCTCCTTGAATGTGGACTTCTCATACTTCATAAGAAAGAATGAACGAGGGAGAGAAAGAGAGAGAAATATCAATGATGAGAATCATTGATTGGCTGCCTCCTGCAGGCCCTCTACTGGGGACTGAGCTGCAACCCAGGTATGGGCTCTGATGGGGAATTGAACTGTGACCTCCTGGTTCATAGGTCGCCACTCAACCACTGAGCCACACCAGGAGGGCAATATTTATTCTTTAAGCCATCTAAACTATTTTATTTTTGTTATAGGGGCCCTAATGAACTAAGACATATACAGTCAATAATTATATTTATTCTATTTTTTCTCAATCCCCCCTTTAAAAAGAGATTAAGGAGGGTTGTTGAGCATTATTATGGCAGGAACATAAAAGTGCCTAGCACAGCAAGCATAGGTATTTTAGAACATTCGAACACGTCTGGATTTCCTGCACATTCTTTCAAAGTCATTTATAAAGGAGCCATTAATGTTTAACATCTTTTTTGCAAAGACAAATCTTTTATATTTTTTTTAAGAAATGGCAGTCAGTAAACCCATTTTGGGTTTAGTCAGTGTTGTTTTGTGAAATCTCCAGTTTGAAAACATCTCACACAGTTGAAAGCAAAAGTGTCCTCTTTGTAGATTTATATATTCTCACTGCATTCTCCTTGTTTTTAATATGCTCGGCTAAGCCTGAAAAATAGGCAAAGGCAAATGCAGATCCAGTTTTGTGAGCACTGAAGCGTTTATCAATTCAGGGGTGAGCGAACGCTTTATAAAAAGGAATGGAAAATTACAAATGCAAAACCAGTAATAAAATGAATAGTTAGGTTGCGAAGATAGATAGCAACAGATTAAGACTGAAAGCTAGCAAACATGACAAACCTAAAAAAAATTCAGAGAAAACAATATATTTTTATTAATTCCTGACATATTTTTATAATATTTTTCCTCTACATTTTTGGTTGATGATTCTTTGAATGCCTCATTTGAAAACAAATTTGTAATGTTTTCTATAGAGAATAAAAGGTAGTTCAATATTTTCTTTAGAAGAGTTTAGGAATTTTTTTTACTATTATTTACAATTTCTGTCAGTTCCTCATTACTTGTAAATTGTACATTTTAGAATTGTGATCAAATTTGAGAAATCTGCTTCGAGTATCTTTGACATACATGTAGGATGCAGAAATTCAGGGCATTCCAACTTTGCTTCTGCAAAACCTTTTCTTAAACACTCCCATTGAGAAAAGTCATTTGCTGATTTGTCACTGATGTTCTGGGTTTGTGCTCTGTTGTGACTTTGATGTTATCCTTGTCCATATTATGTCACAGCAGCAAGAAATGTAAACATTTCCCAATGTGTTTATATGATTCATGGCACTTAATTGGATTATCAAACAATACACAAGCCTATTAATTACTTGTATTCAAAATTTATCTCTTCCTTTACATGAGTTACTGCTTTTGATGTGATCTGAGATCATTTTTCATTACAATTAGCTCCTCAGTGTCAAAATTATTTCGATTTATTATTACTTTTGTTTTGCATTCCATTAATTTTATCTACATTTTCGCTCAGGTCTTTACTAATTAAATTTTATATCCACATGTACTTTCAATTCAGGAGTTTGCAGTTTCTTATTTAATGTATTTAAACTTTCCAAACAATTATTTTTTCAAATTGTAGGTCTCAAAGTCTATTTTCCTTGCTGTGATGCCTAGGCCTGCTCCACTGAAATCCCAAATAAAGAATAGTATTGTGGAGGAAAGTCACAGCAGAAAGGGGCAGCAATCTTACCTAATTTTGGTTAGAATTCATAATTAAAAAATTAAATATTAATATATATACTCACGTGAATACATTGATAAGGTCTCTCTGGGGCACTGAGGTGGGGTGGCCCTGGAGTTTAGGCTTCCACAGTTCCATGTATATCTGTCTCTGACCAAAAGTAAAACTGGCCCTAGCCAGTTTGGCTCAGTGGATAGAGCTTCGGCCCACGGAGTGAAGGGTCTTAGGTTTGAAGGGTCTTAGGTTCGATTCTGGTCAAGGGTATGTACCTTGGTTTCAAGCTTGATCCTGGGCCATATTGGGGTTCATGTGGGAGGCAACCAATGGATCTCTCTCTCTCTCTCTCTCTCTCTCTCTCTCCCGTCTCTCTCACATTGATCTCTCCCCCCCTCTCTCTGCCTTCCCCTCCCTTCCACTCTCTTTAAAAATCAATGGAAAAAAATATCCTTGGGTGAGGATTAACAAAAAAGAAAAAAAGAAAGAAAAGGAAAGTAAAACTAAGACTATTATCTCCCTCAGTAAGTGTGCTTGATGGAGAGGGATGTGCTAAGCTCCAAGGAAGATGACATACTTTCTTATGAAATTATTTCATATAAAATTATTTTATAAACATATTGGAGAAAACTTCTATGTAGTTCTTTGAAAGTAATTCTATTTTTTTAAATATGCATTTAAAATTGATATATTAAAAATGTAGCAACCTTAAAAACAAGAAAATCAAGTTTGAGAAATGCTAAGCACATTTTAGACCATAAGTTCTTGACGAAGTTTATTTAACTTATTATTGATTCTTAATGCCTAGTATGCAGGTGGAACTCAGTATTTTGACTGAATACATTAATGAATGAACTTAAAGTTTGAAATAATTAGGACACTAACAATCTAATATTTAATGGACATGATAAGCAGACAAAATTGATTTTAAAAATTCTCCTGATTAAGAAAAAATGTAATGCTGAATAAGGAATGATTAATTTCTATTTAAACTTTTTTTTCATGTAAGAGAAGTATAATGATGCAAAAAGTTTTGCTTTTCTCATGCTCGGACTGGGTAATTAAAGTGAACAATGCATCTAGTGTGCTATCCAAAGACTAATCAGTGGCCAGAGCAGTATGAGAAGTGACCAAAGTCACTGGTAAACTGAGGTGTCTCAACAGGAATCACTTTATGTTTTCCTAATTATTATACTTTCCTTCTGAGCTGTGTGAACCCACTCCCCTTGATATGGTATCCATGCCCAATTAACTTTTCAGCCACATTTGCTATCATTATAGTCTTATTCTTGTGTTTAAGACACGGTCTTGTTCGTTTTTAATTGGATAGCCTCATATCCAGGTCAGAGGGCTTGGTTTGGAAGTATGTGATTGGTGTGTGTGTGAATGAGGCCCCCCCCACCCCCAGTCCCCACACCAGTTGGGCTGGGGAAGTGGAGAAGTTATTCTGGATCTCAGATCCCATCTCTCTCTTTTCCTCTTTTAAGCCCCGGCTCCTCTGGCATTGAAAGGAGAGGCAGGGAAGGAAGGAAAAAAAGGCAAATATCTCACCTGTAGGACATGAGCACAGACTCAATCTGTTGGTGTTTGCTGCTTCTCTGGGTTATAGGATCATGGGAGGGAAGGTGGAGTACAGTTATGATTATATTTTTCTTAGCTGAAAATTCCCTCTCATAGTGGGAAAGTATTCCTATTAGTAGCAGGATTGATTTGCAGTGCTCAGTGTCCATTTGAGATGAGCAATCTAAACTGTCAAGCCAGTCATCCCCATGGTTGAGTATTTACCTCTAGGTGAATTCAGTTATAGGGTGAGCTTTGTCTCTAATCCAGGTTGGAGTTTTACCAGGAATAGACAGGAAGAAGAGACAGTAGAAGGAAGATGCAAAGAGTTGATTGTAATGACTGACTATGGACTCTAAGTTGGGGAGAAAAAGGGTGATATGATAACCTTTGTAAAGGTGTAAGAGTCGACAAAGGAAAGCTCTGTTGATGTTGATAAGTTGCAGATTTGAATGTTAAACATGAAATTTTGGAGGTTTTGCATATGTCCAAAGAGTACATCTGAGACTTCATAGGAGGATCTTAATTTTTAAAACTCAAGGCAAGAAAGAAGAAAAGTTGATATTCAAGTGGGAATATTTTGTTTATTTTGTCTGATCAACTGAAGTAGTTGCTCAAATAATCTTAAATTATTAACCATGCTCACTTTTTAAATATTCATATAATAAACATTTACTAAACTTTAACTGGTTGTCAGGCACACTACAAAGTTCTGAAGCTACAGTGATGAAAAAGATAAAATCTCTCTCAAAGAGTTTCAAATTAAAGCAGGAGACTAACAATTCACTCGGACATTAGAATAGAGTGTGGAGGGATTTTTCAGGGGTCCTCTTGACTAACCTGTGGGAGACAGGTGAAGACAGAACATTATCCCAGACCACATATTACTGACCCCCAGGTAACTGACAGTTCATAGTGTCTGCTGAATGTGAGTACACAGAAGAGAAAACCATATGACAAATCATTACAGCAACACTGCCTAATGTTCCCTTCCCACATCTTTTGTATTGTGTGTGTGTGTGTGTGTGTGTGTGTGTGTGTGTGTGTGTGTCTATGTCATTTAACTCTGCTCTGATCTTTATTATTTCCTTCCTCTGGGCTTTTCTTGTTGCTCTCTTTATAACTCTTTGAGTTGTAGGGTGAATTTTTTTTTACAACTCCCCAATGGGTTCCAATGTGTCCACAAGATTGAGCTCCACTGCCTTAGAACATAAAGCAAACTCAAACTCAGACCTGGTCACAATTCAAATTGTGACTTCTTGTGCCTCAAGTGTGGCCTCTATAAAGAGCTTAAATTCACAGCTCATCCAAAAAAAAATCAAGTCAAATATGGTGGTAACTAAAAGAATATTACAGATTTGAAACTGGTTGAATCAAAGATGGTCCACGGTCTTTGGTGTGGGCAAACAGTGGAGAATGATAAGGGTAGCTAATCCTATATAATAAAAGGCTAATATGCAAATCGACCAAATGGTGGAATGACCCATCAATAAGACATGCATTGACCACCAGGGGGCAGACGCTCAATGCAGGGGCTGCACTCTGGTGGTCAGTGCACTCCCATAGTGGGAGTGCCGCTCAGCCAGAAGCTGGGGTCACGGCTGGTGAGTGCAGTGGTGGTGGAGGGAGCCTCTCCCACCTCCACGACAGTGCTAAGGATGTCTGACTGCTGGCTTAGGCCCACCTATGGGGACCAGGCCTAAGCTGGCAGTCAGACATTCCCCAAGGGCTTTCAGACTGCTAGAGGGCACAGGCTGGGTTGAGGGACCCCCCTGAGTGCACGAATTTCATGCACTGGTCCTCTAGTTATATGTAATCCATAATATGTTTATAATACTAAGGGTCAATGGTGTACTTAACATCAATGCAACCAAATCATTTTATTTTATTTATTTATTTATATATTTTTACCTAATTTTTTTTAAAATTTTGTATTGATTGATTGAGAGAGAGAGAGAGAGAGAGAAACATGGAGAATCATTGATTTCTGCCTCCAGCATGCCAGCAACCCAGCATGTGCCCTGACTGGGAATCAAACTATGACCTCCTGGTTCTTAGATCGATGCTCAACTGCTAAGCCACATCAGCCCAGCCAATCAAGTCATTTTGTTTTTCAGAAAACAAAAAACAAACAAGAATACAACTAAATATATTATTTTTGAAATGAAAGCAATCAGAGGTCATTTGATGCTAAAGAAGAATCTTCAACTCTAATGGAGAATATTTCCAAATAATGATAATCACCTTAAAAGACTATTGCATAATCATAGGCTCATTTTGAGGAGATTAAATTTAAAGTATGGAATAGACAAGTCATGTTTCTTTTTTTAAAGTTATCTTTGTCCTGTGTTAAACCCTATGTTCTTTTAACAAATGAATCTTCAAATCTCAATAGTATTCTGAAAGCAATGTTTTCCCCTAATAATAGTTATGTGGGAGCTTTAAACAAAAGCAAAATAAAAGTAATTATTCTTTTGTAATTGAGGAGACCTGAGTACCACCATCAGTCAGGGGCTTACCAGTGTTCAAGAATACAAGACATTTTTCTCAGATTTCCTGACACTATAATTTCATGTACTGTTCTTTATAATTCCCTAAGATGGCTTAGAATTTTCACCATTTTTTACATACTCTTTATGCTGTTCTTACCAGTAGAGTTGTAAAATAAAGGCACTCCTAAACTTATATACACTTAGGGATTTTTCACCCAGAGCATAAGTATAGTGCTATAAGCTTTGTTTAAACAAACAATGCACATGTCATAACGTATCATTCTTTCTTGGCTTTGGTTTGACATAAAACCGGAGAAATGGCATGCTCAGAGCTCTTTCCCCTTTACACCAGGCATTCCGTGTTCTCTGGGAAGATGAATGACTGGGTTGCACTTTGGTTATTAAAGTGAGGTATATTATGTTGTTCGACAAAAGTGCATTTAATAGCATTTTCATTATATTCAAATCATTTCCAGAGTTACACACTCAAAAAGGAAATGAAGTGTAGTTCTGTAGAGAATTACTCCTGTGTGAATTCAGGCAGAGTAAGAATAGTATATTATTCTTAATGGAAAATCCCAAAAATATATTTGAGCTATAAATACATGTAAAGATGAGTGATGTTTTCCAAGGGTGTTTTACTATGAAATTAAAGGTGGTTAAGGCAAAAATGTATAAAGAAGTTTAAAAATTTATTGTGAGAAATGGGTGATATGCTGTTCAGTTTCTGCAGCTTTACTGCAGTTCATCCCTCAGGCGCTCCACTTGTTCCATGGGGCACCTGCTTTGTGTGTCCTGAGGTTCATGTCCCCAGTGATGGCATTTCTCCTATTTTTGTCAGGACCAATGAACCCTGAGTACATATGTGTGCATAACTTTTTCTTTTACTACTCGCCTTTATTCTTTGGGATTAGGTGAAATCCTTCCACATTACAAAAGCCCTAAGAAGCCAGGTGCTCAGGTAATGTGAAGAATAAAAGATAATGGGAGATAAAAGTTGTTTGCTATCTTCATAAGTTATATTTATCATTTGAAAGTGGTGATGATATAAAAGGGGAGTGAATTCTGTATACTTAAATAAAGGAATGATCAAAAGTTAACCTAAAACTATAAATCACATATTTTTCTAATTCTTATAGTTTAAAACTGACTTTCATTCATAATTAAGTTAATACCTGTTGAGAGTTGTTATTCTGCACTAGAAGCCCGGTGCACAAAAATTCGTGCCCTCAGTGGGGGGTAGTGGGGAGTGGAGTCCCTCAGCCTGGCCTGTGGCCTCTCGCAGTCCGGGACCCCTTGGGGGATGTCCACCTGCTGGCTTAGGCCCACTCCCCTGGAGATTGGGCCTAAGATGGCAGTAAGACATCCCTCTGGTGCCCAGAAGTCCTCAGGGGATGTCTGACTGTGGCTGAGGCCCGCTCCCCAGAGCAGGCCTAAGCTGCAGTCGGACATCCTTAGCGCTGCCGAGGAGGCAGAAGAGTTTCCTGCCACTGGAGCTCCTCCTGTGGGAGTGCACTGACCACCAGAAAGCAGCTCCTGAGTTGACTGTCTGCCCCCCTGGTGGTCAGTGTGCATCATAGTGACCGGTCTTTCCGCTGTTAGGGTAAATTTGCATATTACCATTTTATTATATAATAGAAGCCTGGTGCATGAAAATCATGCATAGGAGGGGAGCCCTCAACCCGGCCTTCACCCTCTCACAATCCAGGACCCCTCAGGGGATGTCTGACTGCCAGTTTTTCCTCTTGCAATCTGGGACCACTGGCTCCTAACCACTCACCTGCCTGTCTGCCTGCCTGCCTGATTACCTCTAACCACTCACTTGCCTGCCTGTGTGATTGCCCCTAACTGCTCGCCTGCCTGCCTGACTGCCCCTAACAGCCTCTGCCTGCCTGCCTCATCACTCCTAACCCTTCTGCCTTCCTGCCTAATCCCCCCTAACCCCTCTGCCTGCCTGTCTGATCACCCCTAACTGCTCACCTGCCCACCTGATTGCCCCTAACTGTTCACCTGCCTGCCTGATTGTCCCTAACTGCCTCTGCGTGCCTGCCTCATCACCCTTAACCCTTTTACCTGCCTGCCTCTTCACCCCTAACCACTAGCCTGCCTGCCTGATTGCCCCTAACCACCTCTGCCTGCCTGATTACCCCTAACCACTCACCTGCCTGCCTGATCACCCCTAACCACCTCTGCCTGCCTGCCGAGGGAAGGCTGGAGTGGGTGGGTGGGACTAGCTCAGCCGGGGGCAAACTACGGCGCGCGGGCTGGATCCGGCCCGTTTGAAATGAATAAAACTAAAAATAAAAAAGACCGTATCCTTTTATGTAATGATGCTTACTTTGAATTTATATTAGTTCACACAAACACTCCATCCATGCTTTTGTTCCGGCCCTCCGGTCCAGTTTAAGAACCCATTGTGGCCCTCGAGTCAAAAAGTTTGCCCACCCCTGGACTAGAGGCTCTATGCACAAAATTTGTACAAGAGTAGGCTTTTGCAGCCATGGCAGCTGCCTTGATCCCTCCCTCACAGCCAGGTGGCTGCCTCAATCCCTCACAGCTGTAGTGGTTGTGTTGATCCCATGGCTGCAGCCCTGGCTTTGTGCAGAAGGTCACCTGGAAGGTTGTCCAGAAGGACATCCAGATGGCCATTCGGTTGATTTGCATATTGTGCTTTTATTATTATAGAGGATTATCTTTCCACTCCTCCTACTTTGAATTACAGTAGCACATTTGTAAGTAAATTTAAACTTATGGAATTATTGGCTAACTTTAGTTTTTTCATTCTAGCTTCTTACATCAGTCATATAAAGCTCTATTGATATATTATCTGAAAAAAATTAAATCAGTCCAAATAGAAGTAAGGCTGTTGGTCAAAAAACAAACAAAAAATGGAATTGGAAATAAGACCCTCAACATTATTCCTTATATCAGCAATGCACTCTACCACCCACTATTTATAATTGTGAAACTGGCAGGATTTGAAAATGTGTTTTCAGAAGCTCAGTCTCTAAAGAAAGCTCATTTCATTCTTTTATTTGAAAATAGACTCTACCTAGAATGGAGCCTCATGTATGTGGTCAAAGAAAAATATATATGGTACAATAGTACCTACATGTCAGAATTCAGTATTTAATAAATCTATAGGAATTAGGATGTATTTGAAAGTTTTCAGAAAAAAATTAACATACTTTAAATAATTCAACTTTGTTAGTTTTGTTCTTTAATTTTTAAACTAATTTTTAAAATTTAATGTGATTATAGGTGTGGAGTTTAAATTTCAAGTCATTGTAAAGTAGCCTATTTTTAAAAAACATAATGTCAGCATTTTAATGTTTAGGTCTTATTATCAGTAATAGACATTATTCTGTTTGTATATCATTATAATTTTCTATACAGTAGTTTGGTTGTTGATAATTTGAACTGATATGAGCAATTATAATTTCAAATGAACAATTATTCTAAGCTAATGAAAAATATAATGAACTTTTGTTTCTTTAAGAATAAATTTTAGTTTTATAGTAAAAATACCAATATAATTTTGATCATTGGGTCTTTTTGGATTACATTATTAATATTTAGATTTTGAGGTTAGTATTTTATTTCCAAGAAGAATGATGATGACTTCTTTAGATTTAAAATGCTAAAATATGACTCTCATAACTATTGACCTTGTTATATTATAATTTATAAGTAATCTTTTTGTTATTTGTTAGGAAAAATAAAGGCTATATTTTTGAGTTTTGGTCTAATGGTTTAATTGAAATGTATACTAAGAAATACCTTTATAGAAAAGAAGGTATTCTATTGAGGGCTTTTAAAAGTTTTAATCACTAAATCCCTTGCATTTTTTATTACACTACTATTGGAACTAATACATGAATTCAGTAAAGATACAGGATAATAGTTACTATTCAGAGATCTGTTGTATTCCAATACACTAAGAAACTGTAAGGAAGAGAACTAAGAAAACAATCTCATTTACAGTTGCATAAAAATAATAAAAAAGCTAAAAATAAATTTAACCAAAGAGGTGAAAGACCTGTACTCTGAAAACTACGACATTGATGAAAGAAATTAAAGTAGTTTTATTCCTGAAATGAATATAATGTTGTATTTCAACTAGGATTCAGTAAGAAAAGGTCCAGTCTTTAAAAGCTGTGATGATACATTAATATGAAGTAAATATAAGTACTAAAAAAGATTTAACATTAGGTACATTTGAATTTTAAAAATATCTATATTCTTCTGGTTGTCCAGTTTTACAAAGAAGCTCAGGATATCAGGAAATTAATGCTGAGTTTTACTTCTGCATTCCCCTGATGCACAATTATACAATGAAGCAAATATGGCACTTTCTAAACATGTTTCGACACTCTTAATCCACCAGGGTTTAATATACAACTCTGTAGTGGTGTGAAAAAGTTAATGCTCTTTAAAAATCCTCAATGCTCATGGGAGGAATTTATATATTTGGGAAATGAATTTGAATCAGATTTTAGTCATGTCACTTTGAGATATGGCCTTTTGGGTTTAATAACTGCAAGAACTAGAAAGTAGGATTCAGTTTTTCATATCTCATCTATGTTAGAAACCATGTGTAGGACTATGGACTTGTGTTATATTTTATGCTGTGCCCTGTGGGAGGATAGAGTCCAATTTAGTTTCAGTAGTCTGTTGAAACTTCCCATGGAAAATATTTATCCTACTATAATGAAAGACTGAAAGACTTGCTGTTAAGTAAAATATATGTAAATATTCTCTAATTAGAAGACATGTGAGTTCAGTTAGGGTGTAATTAAAGTTAAACTAAAAAAAAAACATTTTTCATTTCCTCTATGAGCCCCTAGTCCATAATCCCACCCCAGGTTTGTATTTTAAGACCCTTCTTCCCTAGCAAAGATCCTACAGTAAGAATGAAATTAATCAATGAAATTAATTAGGCTTTTTTTTTCAGTGAACCAATATATGTGGTCATCCATTCATACCTACTTTGTTTTTCAAATTAGTCACCCTGAAAATTTAAAGTGCCTCATATACTAGGCAAAGATAATCTAAATCTCCACACTTCCATCGTGGTTATCAGTGATCAAGATGGCTATAAAATTTCCTTTAGCTTGACTAAAATTTAGACAGCTTTCTTCCTGGCTATAGGCCTGACCTCCCTTAGAACTTTTACTTAGAAAACTTGTGATTGTAAATTCTTTCTCTGCCCTTTTGAGATGTAAATCTTCTACAACCCAGAGACATTTGCCCAAAGACCTGGGAGTTATCCCTTTGGAATATAATCACTTGAGGAGATAGTGCCTCCATCTGGGAAGGCAGGAGCCTAACTTCCATAGGTGGCCATTAGAAGACACAGATGCCTAAACACACTGACGAACAACCCCTAATGTCTTCTAGTACTTTCCACGAGTTCATCTTGCATTTAAAAATCTTTTCTCCTTTTGTTTCAACAGTTGAGTTCAGGTTCTCTCCTATATTGCAATAGTCTTGAATAAAGCCTTCTTTGACACTTAAAACACATTGTTTGCTGGTAGTTTTTATCACACGCTAACAGGTGGAGCGGGCCATTTTTGCTAATTTTTTGCGCAAATGGCAACGTTCAGTAAAATTATGATAACTTTAGTTTACCTATTTATACGTTACCCGCATTCTACCGCTAGTCTATAAAAAACATATTGATACGTGTCCCGCGCTCTACTACACTGGTAGAACGTATAAATACGTAAAACGTATAAATACGTTTCCTGCATACAATGTGTTAAACAAGTATCCAGGCAATTTTGCTTTTACACCAGCTACTAAGTTTCTCCCTCTACCATTCTGGTCTATCTACATGTCTATCATTCCCTTAAAAAGTTTCTGATAAAAACAATGCTTTGTAGGTTGTATCTCTTGAAGCCAAAATAAATGAATGAATAAAAAACTAAATAAAATAAAGGAAAAGGAATCCCCCAATATGGTGTTTGCAAAGGGTAGAGTATATAAATGGCTTTTTGCAGAGATTTCATTCCTCCCAATACCCCAACATGGTGTCCTAGTCCATATTGTCTCTGCTTGGGTTTTGAAACCAGCCATCACTTTTACACCCGCGTCTCTTCCCTCACGCACATCAGGATTACCTACCTCTCTTCAGCTTGAGAGCCCACCACTCCTGTTCGCCGTGACCTCTTTGTTTCTGGTACCTGTCACTCCCCTTTCTTTCTGGCAAACATCGCCAGGCAAGAATATATCTTACTACATTTAGTTTAATATTTGTTAGCATTCTTAGATATTTTACAGATTTTTTTTCAATGTTGCCATATTCAACTGTATGATGACTCATGATTTCTTAATAGAGCAGAACTTCAGTACTCATATTTTATTTGCATTACTATAGAATACATATAGCTATCTATGATACTGTACCTAGATTTCAGGGATAGTACACATAAACATGGTGATTTTAATAACAGAAGTTAGTGTGACTTAATAGTAAATATTGAATTGTCAGTTACTTCAAATCCAGAAATAGTCCATGGTCAAATCTTATGACTCTCTTAAAAAAATAAAAATAAAACAAAACATGATTACTCTAGTCCCAACATTTTCTTAAAAATAAAATCGTAGCCCTGGCTGGTTTGGCTTGAGGACTGAAAGGTCCTGGGTTTGATTCTAGTCAAGGGCATATACCTTGGTTGCAAGCTGAATCCCTGGCCCTGGTAGGGGCCCATTAAGGAGGCAACCAATCAATATGTCTCTCTCACATTGATGTTTCTCTCTGTGTGTCTCTCCCCCTCCCTTCCACTCTCTCTTTGAAAATCAATGGAAAAGTATCCTCAGGTAAGGAATACCAAAAAAATAAAATAAAATTGTAGATACTGATGCTTATCTAGAGTTTGAAAACTATTGGTGAATGCATCTAATCTATAACAGCATAGTTATTCTGGCATATGATTATTATAAATTATTTCTTATAATGTCTAATAGTAGACTTGCAGCTTTATGAGCTATAGTATAATTGCTGTGTAAAATCCGTATTGTGCAAGTACATAAAATTGATGTAAATAAACATATATTAGAAAAACTAAATGAAAGTCCCTTAGAGATTTTTTTTCATGATATGATGTTTCCTGAAATTCTTTTGAAAACAAGATTCTTAACACATTAAAGATGATCTGGTGGTTTAAGGAAGCACTAATAGAAAAGGGCAAATAAAGTGCCTTTTCTTTTCTAATTAAATATTAAGTTAGCTCAACTTCAGCATTGCTTGAGTTGCAACATGTATTATAGAACACAGAGCTAATTGCTTTAGTGTTTCAACCCTCCAAGCAGTGCAGATGTTATGCAAATGGTTTAGTGATCATTTTCAGAAAGTAAACAATTTCACAAGAGTTCTCTCTCTCTCTCTCTCTCTCTCTCACTCTCTCTCTCTCTCTCTCTCTGAATTAGTACTAAGCTTTCCAAAATTGTTGCTAGCTGCAACATTAGTGCTGAAATAAATTGAATTTCTTTGTGGGGCAAAAACCCGTCAGATATGAAAGTATGATGGATTTTTTTCTAATTGTAAAACTTCATTACATTAGAAAGCAACATGCGGTTAAATAGAACAATTAGTGTTAAGTTGCATCCATAATTTGATGAAACATATTATTGCTATCCACAGAAAATGAGAATTTGTCAGGTGTGTCTGTAGTAAGTATAAAATACAAAGAGGTTTATTCCTTCACATGAAATTTATACTAAATAATTATTTAAAATACTTTATAATTCACTTATTTTGTGTCAACAACAAAGATGAATTTCAAAAAACAATAAATATTTATTAAGATAATTTTTGCCCAGCTGGTGGGGCTCAGTGATTGAACGTGGTCCCATGATTGAGGAGGTTTGATTCCCAGTCAGGTTACATGCCAGGGTTGCGGGCTGAATCCCTAGTAGGGGGCGTGCAGGAGGCAGCTGATCAATAATTCTCATCATTGATGTTTCTATCACTTTCTTCCTCTCCCTTTCTCTCTCTCGAATCAGTAAAAAAATGATTTTGAAATTCAGTAACTAAATAATTTATAAACATTCCATTTGGGTTACTTAGAAATCTGAATCTTAATAATTTATAAGGGTTTCTACTACAGGAAGTCAGGCCATAGATACTTCTTTATTATGTGAATTTGAGCATGTGTTTTCAATTTTCAATTTCTACTGTAATAATTTACCACGATTTAGAGCCTTAAAAAGATATACATTTATTGTTTTAGAATTCTGCAGTTCAAAAGTTCTAAATTCAGAATGTCAGTAGAGCTGTTTTCATTCTTGAGGCTTTAGGAGAGAATCTGTTTCTTTGTCTTTTCCAGTTTCTAGAAGCCATCTGCTTTCCTTGGCTCCTAGCCCAGTCCTCGATCTTTAAGCCAGCAGAGTAGCATCTCCAAATCTATCTATCTATCTATCTATCTATCTATCTATCTATCTATCTATCTATCATCAATCTCTCTATTTCTCTATCTGACCTTTGCTTCCAGTTTCACATCTTTTCTGACTGATTCTCCTGCCTTGCTCATCTATAATAATAAAAGGGTAATTTGCTAATTAGACTGGATGTCTGAGGTACTGAGGGCTAGTACTTCAACATATAAATTTTAGGGGGAGACACAATTCAGTTCACGCACCTTACCTTACATCATGCAGAATGGTATAATGCATAATAATATGTATAAGGAGTGTGATATTGAAAGTAAAACCAATAGTTTGAGGGTGGAAAAGCCTCATTGGTTAATTCAAGATCATAATATTTAGTTTGCAATGTTTAAATCAGTTGAAAATCATATAGTTTTTTTTTGTCCTTTTCCTCTCTTCTGTTTTTCTCTATCGACATGGCTTAAAGTCACAGGAAGTGGTAGAATAACATCAAGCTTCCACATTTGTTGTTAAAATAAAATGCCTTCTTAAGAACCACAGCAGACAAAATCATTGCTGAGCTATTGCAACACAGGCACTGAGAAAAATTAATCAATTTGTGCTCTATTTGATTGCAAAAAACTAAAATATGATTCTTGTATAGGCTTACCTGAAAACAATCCCATCATATTTAATAGTGTTGTTGTTTGGCATTACTTTGTACAGAGAGTGGTTTGGATAGAAATAATCTGAACTGAATTGTGAGGATTCTTTAAAGATATTCCTTGTCATCAATTATTAAATGACCAGCATTATGCCATGATGTTTATAGAGTACCAATAACTTTACATAATTTCTTTTTCTCTGGATAGAAGACAAGATGGCATGGCATATTTCAACTACTAAGAGTGAGGCACTTTAACATATTTATATAGAACATCTTAATAAATGTAAACTGAACGTAAGATAGCAGATTACTTTTGTCATTGAGAAATAAGACAAATGTTCAGCCTTAGTATACATTTATCTTATTTTCTGTATTACATGATACAAACCCTTCATCTTATAAAACTTTTAAAAATCATAAAAAGTAACTAATTGATTCAAAAAATTGCTAAGATCATTGCCAATTTTTTTTTAATTTTAGGTCATGCAAGAAAGAAAAGATCTTGTTAGTGAGTATAATCATAATATGAGCAGATGCATGACAATTTTAACAAAAGCTGTAATGATATGTTGGTATTGCACTATCACGGTTCTTGAATTTGGTAAGTGATGAATCCCCAGCATTTACTGTTGCCCTGGCTCCTTCCCAGACACTTAGTCTAACCTGCCACTCATATGTGTAGTGACTTTTTTTATCATCTCTGTCATCTTGTCATCAAACCTCATTTAAACAGTTCCTCCATTGCTAAGTAGAAATTTTTGTTGGTGTTGTTTTGTTCTTTGAATTCCTTCTGTATCCTGATCATGTTGTTTTTATTCTCAATAACATTAGAATTGGATGACTATTCATCACAATGTATGACTATTGACATGGTGTGTTTTTTTAAATATTTTATTGATATTTTACAGAGAGAAAGGGAGAGGGATAGAGAGTTAGAAACATCAATAAGAGAGTAACATCGATCAGCTGCCTCCTGCACACCTCCTACTGGGGATGTGCCTGCAACCAAGGTACATACCCTTGACCGGAATTGAACCCGGGACCTCTCGGTCCGCAGGCCGACGCTCTATCCACTGAGCCAAACCAGTTAGGGCGACATGGTGTAATTTTAATATCATGCCACTCAAACTCAAAACTGATGTAATTTTTATCTTAAATTACATAGTCATTACAGTTATGGCGTATATTTGTTGCAGCTTAGAAAAAAAGTATTTCTATTTCATACTGTGTACAGTATAATGCTATGGAAAAACAATAGCAAAAATACCGACTGAAACATTCATTGATCAGTAATTGAGTAATTTGTACTTTGTAACTTACTTGTGGATTTTTACATAGGAATTTTAGAGTGTTTTTAAGATATGTGATGAAATTTTAGGTGTTGCATAGACTTGAAATGTATTATTGCTTTTCCTATTTAAATGAGTGGCATATAGATGCCCACTGTCTAAAAATTCATTATCCAGTTGATCTTCAGGAATTGAGTAATTTTTGATAAATGAGGAATACTTGGGAAACCATTTGATCAGAAGTTGAATAATAGATTTATAAAAGAAAGAGTACTCATTGATCCTTTTATATAGCACTAGATCATTATTGAGTTTGTTTTATTTATAGAAATAAATTCCTATAGGAATAGAAAATCTAATCCTTCATACTCAGCATCTCTGCCTCAGTCAACCAAGAGAAGTAAAATTGCTGGTCAATATCCTTACACAAAATTGAAGGATGAATTATGTTTATATATAATCAAATCAGAGAAGCATTTGTTTTTATGTGATTAGTGTTACATGCTATTTTCTCTTGTAATTACAAAATGAGCAAGGCCAAATTTATTAATCTTCTTGGAAAGAAAAGTTGATCTGTTTTGGTTTTTAATCTGGCATAGATTAACAAATCTACTTGTATGTCTAATGAAAAGAAAGAGAGTTGTTATCTATATATATAAAAGGCTAATATGCAAAGTGTCCCCTCTGGAGTTCCACCTGGAGACCAGGAGTTGGATCACTCGCTATGACATGTGTTGACCACCAGGGGGCAGCACAGAATGAAGGAAGGCCCTGGCCAGCAGCTGGAAGGCACCGATTGGCCCTGATCACTAGCCAGGCCTACGGACCCTATCCATGAACAAATTTTGTGCACTGAGCCTCTAGTAAAAACATAATGAGTTATCAAGATTAGTATTATTAAACTACTATTATATGCTGTCAGCTTTTATGTAACTGCATAGAAAAAATGACTGGCTCTCTTCTATAACTGAAATTCAGTTGGGCTTTTACTTGATCATCTCATTGCTAAAATAAACTATGGATTATTCAAATAGAGTAAACTACCTCTTCTCTTTTTAAAGCCAAATTAGGAAGCATTTCAATAGTGGGTGAAATCATGGAGATTGCATCTAGGATGCACTGTCTCCATTGTTGGGGACAAAACTGCTACCATTTGAGGACATAGGTGAGGAAGAGATGGATGACTTTGACAAAGCAGCAATATTTCCTTCTTTGTCTTTAATGTGGAGTTTGACATTTGCATTATAAAAATATTCATGTTGGAAATTGATTCAGACTTCACATAAATGTTGATTTTTTTCAAATTTTATAATGTTTTTTTCTTGAAGAAGTAATAAAAAAAATGGAGTTGATGATTTTTTTGGGCCCAAGCCTAATGAAGTTATGGCTAACTTGAGATCCCATTTATTATATAACTCCCTTCATATTCAGTGGAAATATAAATGTGTATATTTGGTGATCATGTATGAGGAGCACTTGCTACCAGAATTTGATTTGTTTCAATTAGTGAGCCCTGCCAAAGAAAAAGCGATATATAATCTAGGTATAGCAGGAAATTATCTTTAAAATTTAAAAATAAAGTATTCACTATATTGCTAAAAATAAAGTCTATGCCTAGGCTATATATATTTTTTCTCTGAAAGGGATCACTGATTCACCTAGCAGGACGAGTCAAATTCTGGAAACAAGCATCCAGTTGAAATTTGGTGGGCAAATAATTCATTACAGAGTACCAACAATGATAACAAATCACCTTTTTCTCTATGGTTCATCATAATTATTTTCCTTTATCAATAAGGGCTTCTATTTTTTTTGGGGGGGGGAGCAATTTATAAATAAATAGCCAATTTTTTAAAAGGCAAAGTAAGGTAATAAATCTGTTCTAGTAAATTTATGAAATAAAGAAGAGAAAAATTAACTTTATGGTATTCTCTGCATATGTGTACTAGAGGTCCGGTATATGAATTTGTACATGGGTGGGGTCCAGGAGGCCTGCCTTGGGCCTGGCTGGCTGGGGGAAGGGACCAAGGGCGGGTGGCGGGCTGGCCCTGCCCCCAATTAGGGTTGGGGGGGCAATAGGGGCAGGGCCGACCAGGGGGAGGAGCCCCAGGTGGTTGGTGGGCCAGCCCCACCCCCTGGTTGAACTCCAGTCGAACTCCGGTCAAGAGGACAATTTGCCTATTACCATTTTATTATATATGATATTAATTCAATTATTCAATTCTTTCAATTATTCATTCATATTTTCTGTCAATGAATATTTGGTGAGCCCTACAGTGGTGTGCTGGCCATTGTGCCCTGTATAATGATGTAGCCATAAATATGCATATCATATCCCTAATCTTAGGCAACATAGATAAATGGACAATTTCAATGTAGTAAACTCAGGGTAGAATAATACTACATCTCTGTAGACCCTAAGTTTGACACGAGTCTCATGGAGCTGAATTAAAGATGGTAGCTGGATCCTTTATGGAAGCTCTAGGTTAGGATCTAATTTTTTGTTCATCCCATTTTCACAGTGGATGAAGTCATTTCTCAGCTTCCAGAAGCCACCCACATTCCTTGGCTCATGGCTCTCTTCACTTCAAAGGCAACAGAGTCTAGCTCAGTGATGGCGAACCTTTTGAGCTCAGCGTGTCAGCATTTTGAAAAACCCTAACTTAACTCTGGTGCCGTGTCACATATAGAAATTTTTTGATATTTACAACCGTAGTAAAATAAAGACATATTTTTGATATTTATTGTATATATTTAAATGCCATTTAACAAAGAAAAATCAACCAAAAAAATGAGTTTGTGTGCCACCTCTGAGACGCGTGTCATAGGTTTGACACCACTTGTCTAGCTCTTCTCATGCTCATCTCTCCTGAGTCTTCCATCAGCTTCTCTCACCAATCCTCCTGCCTTCCTCTCCCACTTCTCAGGGCCAGTACTATTACATTCGGTAACTCAGTGTAATCTACCAATCTTAAGATCAGCTAGTTATTAACTCTAATGAACCACAACTTTCATTTGCTTTGACCATGTAGCACAGCATGCTCATAGATTCCAGGAATAAGGATGTGGATATGTTGTAGGGCCATTATTGTCCCCATCACAATGTTCCTGTGTGTTTTCACCACATATATGTTGAGGCAGGTATTGTTATTTACTAATGCTCTGAAGTGAAAAAAATCACACATTCTTCTAGAGTTGACAAAACTTCCTATTTCAAAATAGTCTCTCATAACTTCATTGTAGATTGTTCTCCCTGAATATATTAAGTGATTCTGTGTCATTAATTACTTTATGTCGAGAATTACTTTTAGCATTTTACAATTGCTTCTCAGAATAACTTCTATTTGTATTTACCTCAAAGTAATATTCATTGAATTATGTCTTATAAACATAATCTTCATATTTGGGGAGATTTTTTCTTTCATTTTATCACTGTTTTAGTTTTTTCACTAGAAATTATTCAACATTATATGGACCCTACCAAACAGAAATAAAACAATACTTTCTCTCAACAACAACTTTCTTTTAATCATGTAATTATTTCCTATCTTTCATGTGTAGGTTCTAGAAGACTGCCCAAAAGCTATTCTTACTTGAGGAGGAGACATTTTTACAGGGTTTAATCAATGCAGTAATATGACTATGACTACACTATGTTTTTAGAATCTTAGCCATGTGGAGAAAGAATCATGTGAGGTTACCTGTGGAGGCTTGGAGACCAGAGAGTACATTATTACAATAGTCCAGCTGAGAAGTAAGAAGTTCCTGGAAATAAAAACACAGGGAAAGTATCGAATAATGTTTTAGAGATGAAACTAGAATGCGTTAATGATTGTACTTGTGATAATGGGGAAGGAAGTGGTTAACAATGACTCTCAGGTTGTTAGAGCCTGGTTCACTGATAATAACCTCTCAAAAATAAGGTCGGGCCCAAGCTGACTTGGCTCAGTGGATAGAGCATCAGCCTGCGGACTGAAGGGTCCCAGGTTCGATTCTGACCAAGAGCACATGCCTGGGTTGCGGGCTGGATCCCCAGTAGGGGCATACAGGAGGCAGTCAATCAATGATTCTCTCTCATCATTGATGTTTCTATCTCTCTCTCCTTCTCCCTTCCTCTCTGAAATCCATAAAGATATATTTTTTTAAAAAAAGGTCGGAGGAAGAGTAGACTCTTTGGGGTTAGGTAAGTTCAGTTTGGAACGTATTCAGGTTGTGATGCTAATGAGGACCTCAAGTCAAGATATGGATTTGGAAATCGTTGTAATTTCAATCCATAAAAGCAATTAAGATTACCCAGGGAGTGCAGATAGAGGGTGAGAGAAATAGCAGAGAACCTTGGGGAAACAGTGATATTTAAAGTATGGGCAGAAAAAGACAATACAAGAAACCATATGCAGAATGAACTCGCAGGATGGCATATTATAATGGAGGCAAAACTCAGAAAAACGAACACCATATTCTATCACATATTTCAGATAGGTCAAGGAATTTGAAAATTGAAATGTAACTAGGGGAATTGGTAGCGTTCAGGAACTATTTGATTTTATAATCTCCAGTAGGTGGATTTTTCAAAGTTTAAGATGCCCAAGGGTACACAACCAGTAAATAAGGGAATATAATTTTAGCCAAGATGATATAACTCCTCAATTTTAAACATTATAATAAACAAACAAAAAGGCTCTGGAAGAAAACTAAGTTAGAAAGAATAAAAGGTATTTTTATATAAATTGATAATGTGCACAGTAAAACAAGAAAAGCAGCCCAAAAGTAAACATGATGTTTTAAATGATATATTTATACCTGTACATTTTCATGTAAAGCTTCTACCAACTTTTCTTCAAAAAACCTACGGTGACTCAGAAACACCAGCTTTCACCAGAACACTGAAAACTACAAAACATTGCAATACTAGGAATCTGAAAGGAAGTACAAGACCTAGGGGGCTGAACTGAGAATCACAATTGGCAGCTGACAGGAGCTTTGGCAATTGGAGCAGATGGTATGAATATGATTTGGTCCCGTGCCACAACTTCCCCCTGCTAAGAGACCAGGATTCCTGCTAACAGAAAACTTGGAAGCTGCCCTCCTACCGCACAGATATAAGATTTTCACGGGATCATAGTCCACTTGCTTTCCTGTCCCTAACCTATCTCAAAGACCTCTCATTATGCAAAATGTAAGATTTTAAGAGAAAGAATGAAGACAGAGACACTGTCCTGTCAGGTGTTGCCCCAACATGTTAAATTTTGTGGGCACGGTCAATAGGCGTGTCACAGTTGTATCTGTTGGGGATTAAAGGTTGTTTTTCTGAGTTCTTGTAAAATAGCAACAGAAAAAGATGTCAGTTTTTTGAAACCATCGTACCTCCGTCAAGTAAAATGATAATGCATAAACAAATACTTCCTAGCCCAGGAAATGGGTCTAGGAACTGTATCATCAAGCTAATGTAGGTAAACCAAGAAGCCCAGGGTTGCTTGCTTTTGTCCTCTGTACTGAACAGGCTGGTGTGTGAGCTTTCTGTTTGGAAAACAAACAAGTGCTCAATTGACTAATGCTGAAATGGTCTGCCTTACTACATTGGCTTGAGCCATGGAAAACTCTGCCAAATTGCTGCTTGAATATGAAAACATAAGGCATCAGCCCAGCAACTCTCCTCTGATGCTATCTGAGAAGTGCACCCACCGGAGAGGGAGAAAACGCAGGGTAAACCATAACATATTTTTTCTTAAACACTGAATCTGATATCGACTCCTCATTCCAAGATAACAGAATAAAAAATCCACACGAGCTTTACCAAAATCAATCAAAAAATAAAGGACAGTAAATAAGGAATGAAGTAGCTTTAATATTCAGAGAAAGATTTTGCCTACAAAGATTATTCAATTCTCTGAAATCATAAAATCAAATATTCTCTACCAGTACATGTTCCAGATCTGCGTATTGCCTTTACTCCTGATTTTCAACCTCCAAACCCTAAATCCCTCTTCCTGCTTGCTCCGATCCTTTTTAACTCTATTACTTCCTATTTAGCACATACCCCAAGGTCTCCTTTTTGCCCTACTATGTGAATAACATCAGCTTTTCTTTCTCACTGGTTGTAGCCAATGGGAATGAATTCAAAGTTGGATAAACTCAGTATTTGCATTCTCTAAGCCCACTCTAGGTCTGCTGAGTCATGCTAAAAGAAAAGACTATGCAATTGCAAAGATTATGGTGTCCTTCCTACACCAATAGGCATTTGGTTATACACACGGACACAGAAAGAGCATGAAAACAAATTATTTATATCCTATATCTATATCATGTATACCCTATATCTGCTATACATCATATATGTAATATATATGGAACCTTTTATGTATGTATACATTTATTTCCTTCCCCACAGTGGAGTGGTTGGGTTATATCTACTAAACTATGTTCAAACACATTCCAATCTCTCCCTTCCTTTCAGTTCCGGATCTTGCTTTACAAAACAAATATGCCCATCAGATGAGAATACATTTCAATTTTTATCAATAAACTTAAAAAAATACATGCATTGTTAGAATTTATTTCATTCTGTCAAAGAGGAAAAGGTATTTTTTCTGTCTAAGCTGTAACAGGCAATGGGAAAGACACCTTTTAGGATTTCTAAAATGTCCATGGAAGACCCCTCATTGAAAAAGTCTCATCTCCTGCCATGACTTTCAAATGCCTCTCTGGAATTCAAATAAGTGAAAAACCTGTGTATAACGCTATGAGTGTACAACATAGCTGTGACTTAGAGGTAGCCCACTGCACGTGCAGGTGTCTACGCTACTGAGAGTTCATGAAGAGCAGCTGCTATAAACAACAGGAGGAATTTTAGTTTGTTCGTTTTACTTTTGTTTCATTTTTCATAATCTTACCAAACGATGTTTATTAACTTGTCCTTTTAGAGTTGATATTCTGTTCTTATAATAAATATGTAGTATGTGAGAAAGTGAGAAAGACTATCAAATAAAATGAAGCAGCACAGCCAGCATGGCTCCTGGTTGATCCTTGACCTATGAGCCAGGAGGTCACGGTTCGATTTTTGGTCAGGGCACATACCAGGGCTGTGGGCTCAACCCCCAGTGTGGGGTGTGCAGGAGGCAGTGGATCAATGATTCTCTCTCATCATGAATGTTTCTATTTCTCTCTCCTGCTCCCTTTTTCTCTGAAATCAATAAAAATTAATTAATTATTAGTTATTAATTAATTAATTAAAGTAAAATGTAAGAAGTGTGAGTAGTCCTAGGTAGAGATTTGTAATTAAATGGGTTGTCAGGGTTGGCCTAATTGAGAAAGTGTCTTCTGGGCAAATATTTGAGGAGGTGATAGATTTAGCCATTTATTAATTAAGAAATAATGCACAAGAGAGATTAGCTACTGAGGGAAACCTCACACACTCATGCTCTCTCATGTCTAGGTGACGGCAGCTCTTGTTTCTACTTCAGTGAATTTTCACTTGGTGTGAAAATTGTGCCTGTCCTAAGAAAACTTTATACTCATATCATTCATCACAAGATGTGTGATTTCCCTGCAAACACTAAAATGTTCAGTACAACTATTTTAATAATATTAAGATAGATATGTTCTTTGATGATGATTTTCTTTTAATACGTTACCACTTCATTTTTTAAACACTCATTTTTAGTTTTTGTGTGTGTGTCTTAAAATGTATTTAGTTGTTTGTTTAATTGAATTAATTCACTTAGCAAATGCACTTATCTTGGTAAATTCTTTTCTATTTAGAACAATAATTGTTGGCATATGATTATGTCATCTCAAAAAGTTGTGGCTTTCAAATGGAGAGAATCCTTGAAGGACACTGGAGGCAGTGTCTGAGTAATGCATATTTCAGGCTCAACAGAGCTGCCTGGAGAATTTAATGAATCCATTGTGTCCATGTCAACAATAAGGAATCTGAGACATTTTGACTTTCCACAGTAATTCCTCTGTTGTGGCTGAAACTCAGTTAAACAATTGTTAACTCAAACTCCCTATCTGACTCTCTTCTCATATAATTTTTTTCCTACTGACTTAACTAGATATTTTAGGTTTGACTGTAGAATTAGTTGTTTAAACTGACTAAACCCATTAAAGAGTTTACTTTTTAATGTGTAAATTTTGTTGTTGGTTCTTTATTTTAATAAAAATGTTACATATTTAGATATTGATAATGACATGTTCAGAATGTTTTCACAGAAGTTTTTGATGAATTACATTATTTTGGGTATTGTAAATGAACATCAATATGTAGAAATTGCTTAAAATATAAATTCCAGTTTTGATGACATGTTAGAATATTTTGAAAGCCAAGTTTTTGAAATTCTAATTATCAGGTATATATTGAATATTTATTTGAGGAAATGGTTTAAAAGTATATATTCAGTTCTCTATGGTTACAGTATACTTGATATATAAATAAGACAGTACTACTAATAATATATATATACATGACATTTGATGTAAATTATTGAAATTTATTATTATTTTAGCTGAATATAATATGATCTCAAATTGGAACAAAGTATTTAGAAATGGAGTTAGGATAAATGATAAAATATTTTATAGGCTATTCAAGATATAAAAATCACCATCTTACATTATAAAAATTTGCTGTAAATATTATAAACTTGATCTAAACACTTTCTATTTGCCTCCCAGCACCTCTCTGTTTCGGGCTGGTTTTACACATCAGTTAAAAAATTTTACACCCCTTCAAATGAAATATTTTAAAAGGAAAACAGTCATTAGTGAGAATAAATAGAGTTTTATGAATGAATGCTAGGAGAAGATAGCTTCAAAAATAGGTAAATTAAGCAATTAAAAGCTATGGCATTTTATTTAAGTATATTGTTAAAATTGCTTAATTCCAAGGAATTGATAAAAGTTGTCTTGGTTTTATGGATTTTTCAAATAGTCCACAAATATCTAAATAAATGGAGGGAAAATCAATAATTTACTAAGTTGGCACTACTTCCTTCTGAAACCTAGGAAATTTTAAAAAATTCAAAAAAATTGCCCTTATAATCTGCCACATTGTACATAGTCATTATGTCTATCTTAATGAAAAATGGGAGAAGTCCTCCCCAAAGTGCTGGGTTTAGAGTGCTTTAAGCTAGGTAAGCATTTTGAAGATACATTTTTGAAATTTACTAACATAAAAACATTAAGTGAACCCATGTAACAAAAGAGAGACCAGAAATAAACCCACACATATATAGTCAACTGATCTTTGACAAGCGTACCAACTACCCAAAATGGTGAAATGATAGTCTTTCCATCAAATGGTGTTGAACAAACTGGATATACTAGTAAAATGCAAAAGAATGAATACAGACCATTATCTTATACCACACACAAAAACAAACGAAGTAGATTAAAAAAAACATAATAATCAAAACTATAAAACTTTCATAAGAAAACATAAGGGAGAAGTTTCTTGACATTGGTCTTGGCAATGATTTCTTAGATATGACATTGCTTAGATATGACATCTTAAAAGCACAAGCATCAAAGGCAAAAGTAGATAAATAGGATTGCATCAAACTAAAAATTCTGCACAGAAAAAACAAACAAACAAACAAACAAACCCTGGAGAGTGAAAAGGCAAACTACAGAATGTGAGAAAATAAATATTTGCAAATCATATACCTGGTAAGGGATTAACATACAAAATATATAAGGGACTTAGCGAACTCAATAGCAAAAACAAATAAAAAACAACCCTATTAAAAAAAATAGATAAAGGAGTTCAATAGATATTTTCCAAAGAAGACATACAAACAGCCAACAAATATATGAAAAGATGCTTAGCATCACTAATCATTAGGGAAATGCACATCAAAACTAAAATGAGATTTCACCTCATACCTGTTAGCATGGCTATTATGAAAAAGTCAAAAGGTAAGTGTTGGTGAGGAGGTGGAGAAAAGAGAACCCTTGGATACTATGGTTAGGAATGCAAAATAATGCAGCTGATATGGAAAATTGTATGGCATTTTCTTAACGCATTAAAAATAGAACTACCTCTTATCCAGCCTTCCCACTTCTCTGAGGATATATCCAAAGAATTGAAATCTGGACTTAAAAGAGCTATCTGTAGTTCCACGGTGATTGTAACATTATTCACAACAGCCAAGACATGGCAAAAACCTAAGTGTCTGTTTACCAATGAATAAAGAAAGAAAATGTATACATATAGTGAAATATTATTCAACCTAAACAAGAGGCAAATCCTGCCATTTGTGACAGCATGAATGAAACTGGAGGTATTATGCTAAGTGGAATAAGTCAGTTAGAGAAAGACAAGTACTGTTCCATGCTTCCATGTCTCTGGATCCACTCCATTCATCCGTTTATTTTGTTACTTAAATTCCACATAAGAGAGATCATGTGAGACTTGTATTTCTCTGACTAACTTATTTCATTTAGCATGATACTCTCAAGGTCCCTCTGTGCTCTCTCAAAGAGTAAGAGATCCTTCTTTTTTACGGCTGCAAAGTATTCCATGGTATAAATATACCACAGCTTTTTTATCCACTTATCTATTGATGGGCACTTGGACTATTTCCAGATTTTAACTATTGTAAATTGTGCTGTTATGAACATAGGGGTGCATACATTCTTACTGATTGGTATTTTGGGTTTCTTAGGATATATTCCTAGAAGTGGGGTCACTGGGTCAAATGACAGTGCCATATTTAATTTTTTGAGGGATCTCCATACTGTTTTCCATTATGGTTGCACACACCAGCTGTGCACTAGGGTTCCCTTTTCTCCAAATCCTTGCCAGCACTTGTCAATTGCTGATTTGTTGATGGTAGCCATTCTGACAGGTGTGAGGTGATACCATAGGGGGTTAATGGGGGAAAAAGGGGACATATATAATATTTTCAACAATAAAGAATTATTTTAAAAAAGAAAGTACTGTATAATCTCACTCATATGTGGAATCTAAAAAAGTTGAACATGTAGAAAGAGAAAGTTGATTGGTGGTTATCAAGGGGTAGGGGATATTGGAGTTGCTATTCAACATGTATATAGTTTCAGTTATGAATAAGTTCTAAAGATTTGCTGTACCACATAGGGCCTCTAGTTAACAGTAGTGCACTATGCACTTAAAAAGTTTTCCAGAGGGTAAACCTATGTGTCCTTACCACAATCCTATATAATAAAAGCCTAATATGCGAAGTGTCTGGTTGTCCAGTCATCCATTCAACCAATCAAAGCATAATATGTTAATGATATGCTAAGGCTGCTCAACTGCTCACTATAATGTGCACTGATTACCAAGGAGCAAACAGTCAACTGGTCAACAAGTCGCTATGACGTGCACTGACAACTAAGGGGCAGACGCTCCGACTGGTAGGTTAGCTTGCTGCTGGGGTCCTGCTGATTGTGACTGTGCAAGACGGGCCAGACGTGCCCAGGAGCTCTCCCTTGGTCCCTCCCCAGCTGGCCAGCCTCCTGCATCCCTCCCCGGCCCAAATCATGCACTAGTGGGGTCCCTCGGCCTGGTCTGTGCCCTCTTGCAATCTGGGACCCCTCAGAGGATGTCAGAGAGCTGGTTTCAGCCTGATCCCACAGGCCAGGCTGAAGGACCCCACTGGTGCAGAAATTCATGCACTGGGCCTCTAGTTTAAAAGTAAAGAAATAAACATTTAAAAGATAAATGCCATTCTTTAATAAGAATATTAAAGACTTAAAGAGATTCAATGATATGGACATTCTATTTCATATCTAGTAAGTGTAAAAATGGGTGTAATATTTGAAAAATTATTTGGTAATATGCCCTGATGTTTAGGGCTTTCAACTCAGTAGTTAAATTTCTAGGATGTCATCTTGCAATAATATAATGTGGAACAATTGTGCCTAAGGGTGATAATAAGGCTAATAATTATAGAATCATTGGTAATAATGAAAAACAAACAATCTAATTTCTACATAGAAAATTGTTAAAATAAATTTGTGGAAGATTTAATGTAGTGAAGAAAAACAGAATGATTTTATAAAAATAAATGAATAAATAAATAAAATTTAAATGCATGCATTAATTTATTTTAATAAAAGAATAAAAACTAATAGAATCTAATAATGTTAAATCAGATTGAAAAAATACTCCCCCAAAATAGGTCAATGTTCATTTCTATTAATTAAGTTGAATTTTAGTAGATGTCTTTTAGTGATTAAACCTACATTTATTGACAAACTTAAAAGGAGTAACTCTAAGATTAAAAACTGCAGATTTAGTAAAGAAGAAGCTAGCAGATGAAGGCACTACTTAAGAGGAAAATGCTTGATGATCACAGAACTCAGGAGAACCAACCAGATTTAAACATTACCTTAGCCTTTTATACCTTTTAGAATATGCCTTTAGTGTTAAAAAAAAAAAAAAAAAAAAAAGGAAGGTGTTTATGTAATAATAGTGGTAAAGTGTTAGGAGTCACTTAACTTTTTTTGGTTTGTAAGTTTATTTTATTTATTTATTTTTACCTTTCCTCCAAATAAGTCATGGTAATTGAAAATTGTGACTTTAGGGGTTAAGTTTAACCATCTTTAAAATGATCCTTTTATTGTTGACTAACTATTCAAATGAGCTCTGATTTTTATTTTAAGACAGGCAATTTATATATATAAAAGGCTAATATGCAAAGTGTCCCCACAGGAATTCAATCAGAAGACCGGGAGTTATATCTCTCGTAATGACATGTGCTGACCACCAAGGGGCGGAATGGAATAAAGGAAGGCCCAGGCAGGCAGCTGGCAGCTGGGATAGGGAGGCCCTGGCCATCAGCCGGAGGAAGGCCCTGGCCAGCAGCCGAAAGACCCCAATCGGCCCTGATCACCGGCCTGGCCTAGGGACCCTTCCTGTGCACTGGGCCTCTAGTAAGACAATAATATTTTAAGCTCATTAAAATGTTAATAAGTGTGTGTGTATATATATATCAAAAGATTTTAGAATGCCGAAACCGGTTTGGCTCAGTGGATAGAGCGTCGGCCTGCGGACTGAAGGGTCCCAGGTTCGACTCCGGTCAAGGGCATGTACCTGGGTTGCAGGCACATCCCCAGTGGGAGATGTGCAGGAGGCAGCTGATGGATGTTTCTCTCTCGTCGATGTTTCTAACTCTCTATCTCTCTCCCTTCCTCTCTGTAAAAAATCAATAAAATATATTTAAAAAAAAGATTTTAGAATAAAAGAATTATCTTAATCTGAAGATGGTGTTATCTTCCCTTTTCAGTAGTCATCCATCATAATTACTAATTTGCATATGGATAAACTAAGGCATAAAACATTCTTTCACTCAAAGTCAGTGATTTAATTATCAATGGTGTCATAATAGCACTATTCTCATTTTAATTTTTATCAATTTAACAAATTGCAAAAATAAAGGTACTTTTCGCTTAAGTGGAAAATTATTTGATAATATTTAGATTTCTATGGTGCTTTATAATTCCACTCACTTGTCTGTGTGTAATAAGGTTGTATCAAAAGTGGGTGTAAAATTATATTTAATAGACAAAGAACTGAGAAGAGAACACTTCATGACCAATTCAGTTTTAAGACCTGATTGTATAAAAAAATGACAAGGCAATTAACATAAATTTAGTCCACAGTAAGAAATCCTGAATGGCTGATTCTCCTCAAATTACAGAGACATGTTGAAAAAATTAGGTTACAGAAATTATAAGATACACCTTTTCCAATAAAAATAAGAAGATTTTTAAAAAATGTTCTATAGGACTTAAAAGATAAATGCATAAATTAATCTATGTTACTTAACACATCCTATATAATAAAAGCCTAATATGCTAAGTGTCTGGTCATCTGATGACTGGTCAACTGTTTAACCAATCAAAGCCTAATATGCTAATGATATTCTAAGGCCGCTCAACCACTCGCTATGATGTGCACTGACCACCAGGGGGCAGATGCTCTGACTGGTAGTTTAGCTTGCTGCTGGGGTCCGGCCAATCGGGACTGAGAGAGATGGGCCAGACACGCCCTGGAGCCCTCCCATGTCCCTCCCTGGCCCAATTGTGCACCGGTGGGGTCCCTAGGTCTGGCCTGTGCCTTCTCGCAATTCAGGATCCCTCGGGGGATGTCGGAGAGTGGGTTTCAGCCCAGTCCTGCAGGCCACTCCCCTCTGGAGGGTGCCCAACATATGGGGCTCATGGCTGGCGAGCACTGCTGTAGAAGCACAAGCCTCTCCTGATCAGGACTTATTGGGCACCAGCCTGAAACACGCACAGAGGGGCTGGGATGAGTGGGAGTGGCAGGTAGGACCTGCAGGCAGCATTGGACTGTGGATTTCGGCCCAATCCCCGCAGGCAACCTAGAGAGACCCCACCCATGCACGAATTTGTGTGCTGGGTCTCTAGTAATATATAAAGATACTAGAGGCCCGGTGCATTAAAATTAATGCACTTGGGGCAGGGAGGGAGGGTCCCTTAGCCTGGCCTGTGCCCTCTCCCAGTCCGGGACCCCTCAGGATGTCCACCTACCAGCTTAGGCCCACTCCCCAGGGTTTTGGGACTTAGCTGGCAGTCAGACATCCCTATGGCAGCCTGGGAACCCTTGGGGGATGTTAGTTGGACATCCTTAGGGTTGCCAAGGAGGTGGGAGAGGCTCCCACCACCACTGCTGCACTCGCAGCCATCGGCCTGGCTTGTGGCTGAGCAGAGCTCCCCCTGTGGGAGTGCACTGACCACCAGGGGACAGCTCCTGTGTCGAGCATCTGCCCCCCGTTGGTCAGTGCACGTCATAGCAACCAGTCGTTCTGCCTTTAGGGTCAATTTGCATATTACCCTTTTATTATATAGGATATTTTGTAACAACAACAGGAAAGGAGGAAAGGGAACAAAACTATAAGGATTTTGTACACTACATTGAGTGGGTATATATTTGCATTGAACTGTTATAAATTGAATATGTTAAATGTAATCTCCCTGAAAAATCACCAATAAAATAATTTTAACATATATACCTAAGGAAATGAAAAAGGAATAAAAAGAGTTCCAGAAAAATTCAATTAAACACAAAATAATGCATTAACAGAGAAATATGACACAGAAATATCATTACGACATACAGTTAATAAATAGCAAAATAGCAAAAGTCTTTTCTTATCAATATGGAAATGGATTAAACTCTCCAACCAAAAGGCAGGAATTGGTAGAATAGATTTTAAAAAATGATTCAAAAATATGCTATCTACAAGAGGATTTTTTTGATCCAAAGACACAAATAGTTTTAAAACTGAAAGAATGGAAAAACATATTATATGCAAAGAATAATCAAAAGAGAACTAGGGAATTTACCAACACTAGATAAAATAGGTTGTGAAAGTTATAAAAGACAAAAAGGGATATTAAGTATTGTTAAAAGTGTTAACTCATCAAGAAGATGTAAGAATTAAAAAATATATGTATGAGGAGTATTCTGGGAAGATGGCAAAGTAGAAATCAGTGGTAAAACTCAGTGGTATTGGCAGAATTTCTGTGATGTGTCCATTTTGGAGATCTTGGGTCTATTAAAGGCTTGCAATTTCTAGGGAAGGCTAGGAGGGAACATTGCAGTTCATGCCAGTCAATTTCTGCAATTAGCACATTACTGCTACCCATCTCCAATCCCTTAGCACCCTGACAAGCAGCTGTACACATGTTTATGGATCAGTTTACAGTCATTTCACATAAGCCAGGGTAGAAAAAAAGGATTCAGTCTTAAAAATATGGTGGATCTGTGCTCTGATTCTAATCAAAGAGGTATAAACAAAGAGATGGGCTTTTCTTTTTTTAACCTTCCCCCATTGTTGCCATCCCCTTTGCCTTCTACTGAGGTGACATCCAGGGAATGTAAAGGGTTGACACCCTTTGTTGATGTTGTTTGTTTGTTGTTGTGTTGTCATTCTTTAGCTTCTTCCCCCTTTTGAAACACAGACATTAAAGAATTGAACATTTAAAAACAATTATATATACAGGGAAAATTAGAAAGTGATCACACATGTTCAGAGAAAGGCATAGATCAGAGAAGACCTCAGGCTGATCCTTGGCACAAGGTAGCCTAAAATAATCAAACAAACCAACACAATTAAAAAAATACCAACAAAAAAATCCTTAAAATCCAAGAAATCCTAAGGAAGGAGATGAATGTGATATCCAGAGTTACCACATTCTTAGGTTCATAGATCTAGCATTCAACAAATTTCAAGACATACAAAGAAACAGGAGGAAAATGTGGCCGATTTAAAGGGGGAAGAAAATAACAGAAACTGTCCCTAAAAAAAAAAAAGACCTGATGGCAGATGTACTAGACAAAGACTTTAAAACAACTTTTTAAAAGATGCTTAAAGAACTAATGAAAGATAGGGGAAAAGTCAAGAAAATGATGTTTAATCAAATAGAAATATCAATACGGAGATATAATAAAACTGTTGGGAAAATTTCTTGAAGTGGACTGGAACTGACTGCCAAATTCTCTCAGCTGGGGCTGAGAGACTGAAGAAAGAGGCTGATAACTCCAGAATTAAACAGTCTTAAAAAGAGTGAATTTTGGTACATACTACAAAGTGGATGAATCTTGAAACAATATGCTACCTGAAATAAGCCAGGTTCAAAAGGACACATATTGTATGATTCCATTTATATCTAGGCAAACTCATAGAGACAGAATGTAACTTAGAGATAACCCAGTGCTAGAGGGAGGGTGGGATAGGGAGTGTGATAATTGCAAAACTTCTGTTTGGATTGTTGATAGAGTTTTAGAAATAGATAGTGGTGGTATTTGCACAAATTTATGATATAAAATGCTATTGAATTGTACACTTAACATGGATAAAATAGCAAATTTTGAGTTATATATATATATATTGCCCCAGTAAAAAATTTACAAATCCTTTGATCCAAGGAAACATAACATAAGCAAACAATAACAAACCTGCTAATGAGAATTAGATAAAAGAACATTAGAAATCTTTGATTTATAGAAATATACTGACAACAAGTAATTAACAAATTTATTTTTCTCAATGTAATATTTCAAATGAAACAACAATAAAAATTATCTTCTGCCAAAGTCTGGCTTTTCTGCATTGTGACTTTGAAAAGCATTAAGAATATAAAGTTGCATAACTGATTAAAATAATTCCTATTATATAATGAGCTCCTGAAGACAGGAACCATTTCATATTTTAAAATTATAGAGAACCTTAAGAAGTTTCATTAACATGAGTTACACCTACTGATAGTTACCACATTTTATTATTATTTTTTGTTAATCCTCACCTGAGGATATTTTTCCATTGATTTTTAGAGAGAGTAGAAGGGAGCGGAAGGACACACAGAGAGAAACATCAATGTGAGACAGATCAATTCATTATCTCCCACATGTGCCTGACAGACCGAGGATCAAGCCTGCAACCCAGGTACATGCCCTTGACCAGAATTGAGCCCTGGAACCTTCAGTCCACAGGCCAACATTCTATCCCCTGAGCCAAACAGGGTAAGACTACCATATTTTAATTTAAAGCATAAATTCTTAAAATATGTAATATGAACTAATTAAAAACAGTGAAGCCGAAACCGGTTTGGCTCAGTGGATAGAGCGTTGGCCTGTGGACTGAAAGGTCCCAGGTTCGATTCCGGTCAAGTGCATGTACCTTGGTTGCGGGCACATCCCCAGTGGGGAGTGTGCAGGAGGCAGCTGGTCGATGTTTCTGGCTCTCTATCTCTCTCCTTTCCTCTCTGTAAAAACTCAATAAAATATATAAAACAAACAAACAAACAAACAAAAAAAAACAGTGAAGACCAAATCATGTTAATATACTTTGTTTGAAATAATGTTTTTTAAAAAATTGTCAGTTTTACAGTTTTGTAAATCTATTCACTTTCTTACTTAGTAAAAGACAGGATATCCTCATATTTGCTTCTACCTCCTCTTTATTAAGATACGTTGTTTTAAGAATAGGAAGAAATCCAGCCTCACGTAGGTATATAGTCAGAAAGAAAAGAGCTACCTGACCCCTGAAAAGTCTCAGACCCCGTAGCTTTTACCCACACTTTTCAACCACAAATCTATCTGGAAAACAAGTTTTCAAAAAGACCAGATCCCTGATGACAGATACAGAGTCTACCTAGAGTTACTCTCATTCTCCAGGACTTAATATGACTGACCCATTGTTAGGAAATGACCACAAATATAGCTATTTCAGGATCAATATTTCTCTTCTATTTTCCCACCAAACCTTACCTTAGAATAGCAAGTTATTATTGTGATTGATAGTAAAGTCCTCACCTTACCATAATCAATCTGTTCTCACTCATTACACTGCCAACCCTTATGGGGCATGGGTAGTGTCCATCTATTCATTAGGATCAAGCTGTAAGTTAAGAGTACAATGAACCACCCTTTAAAGAAAGCATGGATAAGTAATCGAATGGTTGGATGAAGAAAAATATTTGAAATTCTGTTTGAAAAGGAATATCACATCTTGTAAGATTTGGAAATAATAGAAGTGTCCACATTCGGAGAGGATTTGGAAGCAGAGCCACTGAGAAGTTTGTGTTGTTACATAGTTGATATCTTGCAGACCGCCAGCTGTTACTGACACTTCAAAAGCAAGTTTCTCCTTTTTCTTTTTTTAAGTTTGCTAATGTGGTTTCAAAGGTAGCATTGGTTTATATTAACCTTAGTGTTTGAAACCTGAAATAATATTTTATAAAACCATTTAATTTATTTAAAAATAATTTTCTAAATTGAGATAATGTGGTGGGAGCAATAAAAATATGCCTCTCACAATAAAAACAAAAGAAAAACAAAAAACAAGCAAACAAAAAAACAACACTTTTTTCTAGCCACACAGCTAGAGTTCTTATAGTAAGACACTCCCTTGAACCCCTGACAGGGTGATTCTATCAATGTGTTTTATTACTTTCCCCCTCTTGTTTTGTATTTGTAAAATTAGGTCTCTGAGTTTGTGCATGCATGCATGTGAGAGACACACAGAGAAAAATAATATATGGCCTGCAGAATACACATATAAAAATCTTGCCTTGCAATTTTATAGAAATCTTACCTTATCCCGGTCAGATCATTTATTATACTGAAAATGTGTTATTTTGCCCAAGCTGGTTTGGCTTAGTGGATCGACTGTCAGCCTGCGGAATGAAGGGTCCCGGGGTTCAATTCCAGTCAAGGGCATATGCCAGCCTTGTGGGCTCAATCCCCACTGTGAGGTGTGCAGGAAGCAGCCAATTAATGATTCTCTCTCATCATTGATGTTTCTATCTCTCTCTTCCTCTCCCTTCCTCTCTGAAATCAATAAAAATATATTTTTAAAAATGTGTTATTACTCTCTCTACTGTAATGTATAAGCAATGAAAGTATAATCATCCATGTTTTAAAGATCTGGAAAAGGGTTACATGCACTGTCCAAATTTATATAATTAGCGTGGGGTAAACACTCCTCATCTGGACTCTTGTTTTCACTATGCAGCGTTATTTCTTTCCTCTTCCTATCACCCTTCCAATGTTCCTGCCCTAGACAAATGTTTCCTCTTCTCTCTGATGGTTTGGATGGGTGCAGAGCTGACTTTGTAGATCTCCTGGCCTGATGAAGCGTCTGGTGGTGGCCTGAAGCTGCTGGCACACTGGGGAGCTTGCCCCACAGCTCAGGCAGATGGCAGAATCATTGATGGAAATGACAGTAGCCCGTAGAAATGTCAGCCACTGGGACAGCTTCTGCCCTGATGTTTGTTTCTAATTCTAAACCCACCTGGGGAAGGAATTCTCTTCCTCATGGGAACAGTGCCTATTTATGAGGTGGCCACTGGGTGGGGCAAAAGTGCACACTTTGTAAGAGGACTTACTGACAACTGCAATGGAGATATATTAAAAGCATTTCCCTACCCTAGCCTGTTTGGCTCACTGGCTAGAGCGTCCGTCTGGGGACTGAGGGGTCCCAGGTTCGATTCTGGTCAAGGGCCTGTACCTTGGTTCTGGACACATCCCTAGTAGGGGGTGTGCAGGAGACAGTTGGTCAATGCTTTTCTCTCATTGATATTTCTAACTCTCCCTTTCTGTAAAAAAATCGATAAAGTATATATATTTTTTAAAAAGTGTTTCCCCAAGTTCATTTTTTAAACAAATTGGAAGCCTCAAATTCAGATTCTAACTTGAGTGAATTTTCATAATCTAGTATACCTCCTCCATAATGCTTTTTTATTAATTTCATGTATCTAAAGACTAAACACAATCATTAATTTGGGTCATGCAAAGCAGAATATCAAGTTATTTTTGTGATTGATAGTAAAGTTTTCTCTCTAATAGATCTTGTTTGCTGGGCATTTTTTGTCTGTGTGTATGTTATAATTTTGCTTCAGTGTGGCAATTTTAGAAATGATAGTTTACTGCAATTTTCTCCTTATTCTGTTGCTCTGTGATTGTTGTAGTTACATTCATCAAACACCACATTCATATACGGCAAAGTAATTGTGGCCATTTAGCATCTATAATCACTTAAAGAGAACCAGCTAGGGATTATCCCATAGCTGGGGTGTTTA